>NW_028321881.1:3375625-3682500 GCF_036245765.1 Copidosoma floridanum
ATTCAAGCACACACTTTTGGCTATAACGGAATATCAAGTATATGCATTTTTATACATAATACACAAAAATCCACGCCCCTAGCGTACTTACACATAGTAAATCCATATAAGACCCAGGCAGAGTAAACAAATAGAACCAAGCACCTTATGTGAGCAAGTATGTGAGTACTGTATTGGTACATACAGTATAATTAGCTTTACAGCGTTTGCTCCTGCATTATCACCTACATACAAAAATGTGCAAGAATACAAACATAGGTCAATACAATGTTAACAATACGTATGCTAGTTTAGTGGCCGAGAGTAAATTCAGCAATAGTGTGTTTGAGCACGATGGAAGGCAAATTTTTTCATTCAATGCAGAAAGACAGCTTTAAATCATGCCTTACATTATGGTGGTGTAGCAATTGGGATATATAGCTGCACACGGCATATAAAAAATCCCTGCGCCGTATACTGCCTTGCTTCAAGTAAGAGATATCATACAAGCGCCCTTAACAACACTCTCTAACTTTTGTTTCTGGGCAAACATATTGTACACTTATCGTTCTGTTGGCTGGCGTATACCTATAAAAATTAAAAAAACTGATTGGACATGCATGTGCCAATTAAACATTCACATTAGACACACACATATACGCACTTACGTGTGCGTGTGCACACACATGTATATAAATATTTATGTATTCCATAATTTCTTTATTACTTATGTCTTCTGCGATACATATCAAAGATTAAATAAAATTCATTTTGGAAACGAATAAACAAAACAAAGTAGTAGTACGATAAATTTTGTTTATTTTACACACAGATAAAATGAAGGATAAAAAAAAAAAAAATAAAAATTGCTTGCTGAACAAATTATAAGACTAAGAAAATGGTCAATGAAAACGATGACGTCGAAGTGACACTAGCAAAAGCGCTGATGAAGTCTCTTAATGCCAACTTTTTATTTCAGCATGTAATTAAATCTATTCCTATATTGGCTGGAAAAAATATTTCGCTTAAAAATTTTATTCAAGATGTTAGAAATGGAGAAAGCTGGGTCAGAGATGATCAAAAAAAATAATATAAGAAAACAGTATTGCAGAATCTATGAGGTACCACACGCATAAGCGTAAGTGGCCTAGATTTCCAAAACTTCGAGGCTTTTTAAACAAATTGAAAAAAAAAAAATGTGACAGGAAAGATCGCTGCTTACTATCAAATTCAGCTTCAGAAATGGCGCCAACGGCAGGGCGACTCACTGGGCATATATTGTGATTATGTAAGCATACTAATAAGCGGTACTAAAAATTTTTGCTAATAGATAAGGCTAATGAGTACGACGTGCATACAATTACGTCAACTAAAGACATAGTGCTACACATGCTTTTAAAAAGACTAGCACCTATGATAGGTCAGCCGGTAAATGCGAAAAACTTGCCTTCTTAGCCTATGCCTTTGAGGATGCGTTAAGCTTGGAGAGCCGAATGAGAGCAGGTATAGTCCCGGACACACGATACCAAGGACTTGCAGTGATTTTAGAAATAATTTAAATAACTTGTATAAAAAACTGAATAGGTATTCTGACCAGCAATCTTTATCGCATTAAATCAGACAAATTAATGAACACCAAATCGAAAGTCAGAATTAAAATCCTCATAGGCTATTCAACAGTTATCTAAGTTTTCGAAGAAATTTTACGCACAACGATAAAAATTCGATATCATGGAAGTCCACAAAATAGTAGTAACCCTAGGCAGAACAATTTTAATCGACACAATAACAAAAATTTAAACAGTTAATATGCACAAAGAAATTTGAATTTGAATCTTAGAAATAACCAAGCTGGTTATCAAGGCCGGACAAATAACTATAATAGATACCCCGAGAATAATGATCGTGGTAATGACAACATCTTTAACCAACAAAATTTTGATTTTCATTATAAGATGCAAAGCTTTTAGAGCTATCAACAGCTAAGAGATAATTATTCACCGCGTTATTCAAACTCGCAGATGGCTTACCTCCAACGTCGTACGGTGGTGATCCTCTAGCGTTCTAATGAGAACCCAGCACTGAGTACTACAGTTTAGGTGATAAATATTAGAACAGAATCGAAACCGTCCTCATTGGTACGTGCCAAGGACTTAGTGTAGACAACAAACCTACAAGCATAAGGTTGTCAGTCCTGAAAGGAAAAAATTGTTTCATCACACTTATGCTCGATAATGGCGCCGCCACAAACCTAATCAAAACAGATCAGTAGCACCAATATTAACGCATAGAGACTAGTGAAATTACTAATTATACCGGAATTGCACCCCATCCAGTTTTCACTAAAAAAACAACGTATAGAACTATACTAGAAAAACTTACAATTTTTTATGTGATCTCTAACGGTTTTCTCATCAAATATGGTGGTCTGTTAGGTCGTGAATTTTTGAAACAACGACCAACTGCATGATGATATTATCATGATGCTATAAAATAAGATAATGACGTTATGAACTCCATATATTTTTTTAAATTTTTAAAGAAATAAAGCAATCAAAAAAGGTTCAAAAAGAATATAAGGCAATCAAACTCAAGAAACAAGCACAGAAAAATCAAGTCTTAGCTACTACTTTCAATACGAATAAGGAAATAGATAATCCTAGGGATGAAATTGACCAACAAAAATTTCATGACAAATACATTGTAGGCCAGCCTAAAGGTTAAACGTACCTAAATACAAAAAATTTGAAGACATGAAAGCTGATGCATTCTCGAGATAAATATGGCAAATTGATTTAATTAGAGATGGGTGATAATTGTATCAAGCCCACTTATAGTAAAACTGATAAAAGAGAGACATACAGTAAAAATAATAAATTTAACAACTAAGATACGTTTTAATCCCATGACGTTAAAGAGAGTAAAAATACTCCTAGTAAGAAACGACATTGCTTCAATGAGGAACGAAAAAACACTTATAAATACACTAACCATACGATCAAGGTTTAAGCACGTCAAGTAGTAAGAAATAATTTAATCAATAGCAATTTAACTCAAGCGTATTTACCATGACTCGACGTAGGGCGTGATGACGTTTATTCAGGAGAAGGAACAGTAAGAAATGAGAATGGTCAGTGTTATATCATGGCGATAAGCACTAGTGAGGATTGTGTTATAATAAGAGTAGATCCAAGAGAAATTCAATTCTTTGAATATGTTGCACCTGAATTTGACTCCAATACTAGCAGTAAATATGCAAGATCAGTTATCAAAAATACACAGGATAAAATAAGAGACCTAATAGGACTTTTGCCTAACGGTCACTTACAGCTGGGAGAATGAGACTAAATTTATTAATTGATTTTCTAATTTACAGGAATATTTTTGTTGCCAGAGGACCCTTTATTCTGTACTAATTCTGTTGCACATAAAATCCTGAGGAGAAATAACACCTCTATTAACACCTAGCAATATCGTCACTCAACGGTACATAGAAAGGTCTTAGAAGAGCACGTAGGAAAAAAACCTCATGATTAAATTATTATGCCCTTGGCATCATCAAGTAATTGACTTCTTTAAATTGTTCCTAAGAAACCTGATAGCCATAAAAATCTAAGATGTAGGGTAGTAATGGATTTTTAAGAACTAAATGAAAAGATCATTAGTGATGCAGATCCATTGCCTAACATCAAAAATATTATGGACCAGTTAGAAGGACCTGTAAATTTTTAGAACGAAGTTCTATATGTCGCGTTACTCGAGGGGCTGGAATTTTAAAACCGACAGATTTTTTTTTTTTTGAATCAGAAATCTCTTCCTCTCAAGTTTTTCCCCTCACCCCGTCCCCCCTCACCAAGTGTTCTCTACACACTTCCCCTCTCCTCACTACATATGTTTATCTGTCAACCGTTCCGTGTTAATCTTCTGCACCACACCTTTACCCTCCATTCCCCCTCACACTCCCAAGCAATTAATTTTTTAACAAATTTTAATTTTATTTCCCTACAGTAATTTTTCTTTGACTTTGAATTTTTTTTTCTTTTACAATTCTAAAAAAAAAAAAAAAAAAAAAAAAAAAAAAAAAAAAAAAAAAAAAAAAAAAAAAAAAAAAAAAAAAAACATTTTCCAATAAAGAGATTTGAACCCTCGACCTTCTGCGTGTAAGTCCTGTACCTTACCCACTCTGCTACGAGCGCTACTGATTATAGAAGTCGGTTTCTTGTACTTATCGTGTGACTCGTAACTATAACATTCCATTTTTAAATGTATTCACTAATAAAACATTCAATTATAAATTTGTTTTATAAATTGTGTATTTGTTTTTTAAATAATACATCTAAAAAAAAAAAAAAAAAAAAAATTTAAGTAGCATAAATATGGTTATGTAAATTAAATATAATAAGGCGCGTTATTACGCATTAAACATTTGTATTTTCATTAAACCTAAGGTTTTTTTAGCATTACAGTAATGCTAATAATTACTGTTATAAATGAAAAAAAGTAATGAAATTAAATATGAAAAAAAAAGAAACGAAATATGAAAAAATGAAATATGAAAAAAAATAATAATGAAATTAAATAAAATTTGAACAAATAAAATAATATATTAAAAAATAATGAAATGAAATATAAAAAAAGTAATAATATAAAGGAAATACAAAAGAATGAATAAAAATAGAAAAGTATAAAAAAAAGAAATAAAGGAAATACAAAAGAATGATAAAAAAGTAATAAAATTAAATATGAAAAAAAAGAATGATATATGAAAAAAAAGGAATAAAAAAAAAGATTAAATATGAAAATAAGAAAGAAATTAAATAAAGGAAATACAAAAAAATGAAAAAAATGTAATAAAATGAAATATGAAAAAAAATAAAACAAGAAATAAAAAAAAAATAATAAATAAAACAAGAAATAAAGAAGAAATAAAAAAAAAAAAAATAAAAAAAAAAAACAACCACAAACCAGGGGGGATAAATGGGTCATGGGACCCTCGGTAAGAACGAAGTTCTTTGAACATCACAAGTATAAAAACACAATTTCTCAGGTAACAAGGGGGTCACCAGACCCATTGAAAGAACGAAGCTCTATAAACGTTAATACTGCATTCATGTTGTTCACTAAACAAAAACTTGAAAAACGAATAAAAAAAAAAAATTAAAAAAATAGTTCAGTACTCACGATGGTTGAACTTCGTGAGTACTGTATTTATGCACGACATTCTCACGAAGTTCAACCATCGTGAGTACTGAACTATTTTTTTTATTTTTTTTTTTTATTCGTTTTTCAAGTTTTTGTTTAGTGAACTACATGAATGCAGTATAAACGTTTATAGAGCTTCGTTCTTTCAATGGGTCTGGCAACCCCCTTGTTACCTGAGAAATTGTGTTTTAATACTTGTCATGTTCAAAGAACTTCGTTCTTACCGTGGGTCCCATGACCCATTTATCCCCCCTGGTTTGTTGTTGTTTTTTTTTTTATTTTGTTTTTGATTTAGCAAGTGGATTTTAATAAATTGCTATGGCTAAACATGATAAGTATAAAACAGCATTAACGACACTCTATGGACATTAACAATACAGACAGGTGCCCGAAAGTTTGAAAAATGCATCTGCCACGTTCTAACGACTAATGGATCTCATATTAAGAAGCTTATTAAATGTTAAAATGTTATGGTAAGTAAACAAAGAATTAAACGAGATCCTAAAAAAATTGAGACCGTTAGAGAATTTCCTACAGCAGAAACTATGAAAAATATTAGACAATTCTTAGGATCAACAGGACACTATAGACGCTTTATTAAAATGTTTTAAGAAATAGCTAAGTAATTGTTAGATCCATCCAAAAAGAAAGAAAAATTTTAATGGATGGAAGTGCAAGAAAAAAGTTTTCAAATACTTAAAGACCATTTCTGTCAAGATTTTTTATTATTTTTCGCCTTAACAGAGTCATTTAAGTCGGCAGCAGATGCATCTGACTACGCTGTTTGAGCGGTATAAAATTAAGAAAAAGATGTGTTTGCCGTTCTGTTGCCTATTTTTCAAAATATCTAAATAAAGCCAAAATTAGTAATTCTACGACTAAAAAAGAATGCTCAGCTGCATTATACGCAATGCATTATTTTTGTTCGTACTCACTGCGAAATAAATTCTATCTTGTAGCTGATCATAAGCCATTGAGTTGGATGCATACAAGAAAACACCCGGGTCAGCGTTTCATGCGCTTGATACTTAAATTTACCAATTATGAATACAGTTTAAAATAAAACACAGGAAAATTTGATACTAATGCTGATGCATTATCTGGGAACCAAGTAGAACCATTTCTGTTTGCAAAAAATAATATAAATAATGGATTCCTATTATTAAGAGTTATAATAATAGGTCAAAAAAAGCTAGAAGAAAAGAAGAAGACAGAATTGCAAAGTTAGAAGAAAGAAGTAGTAAGAACATTTAATTTGACGACGATCAAACCACAATCGTTGCCAACAATTTTGAAGGAGACAGACAAAGTAACAAAATCTAGAAGCATGACCAAATCAGCAACCAATGTACCTGAGTTGGTTAGAGTCTTTGGACAACCCCTTGGTTCAAAAATAAACAAGGAATAGCTAAAGTTAGATTAAAGTGAGATTGCTTGAAGGACTCAAACAAAAATATTTCCACAACCACAGACATTATCTACATTTTAACCCAGTATATTAAAAAATGTCACTAAAAGAACATTAAAAGATTCTAGCTAATGAAAAGTGTATATTCCGAAATCAGCAGTCTTAACATCACATGCTGTCACTACAAAACAAAAAACACCAGAATAACACCGAAAAGATCCGAAAATCCGAAAATGCCACAATTACCAATCAGTGATATAATTAACTTTGGTGCATTGTCAAGGACTAGTATGTTTTCCAAAAATGACCCCTGTGATACTGAAGAATCGTCAGGAGAAGATTTACAACGACTAGTATATGACCCTAGACAAAAACAATTATGGCAAGAATTGACTGAAATGGACGTAGACTCAAAAACAGATACTCACTCAGACTCAGACACGACAAATACTGTAACCTCCGTTACAACCATTTCACTTAGTTGAGGTTCAAACAACGACGTTTTTAAAGACCAAACTAAAACTACGACAAGTAATATTGATAAGGTTACTTATCAAGAAACACAATAGTTAAAAAAAAATGCAAGCAAAGTGTTTATGAATATTCATACAAGTCTAACAACTATAACGAATCTGAGCAAGCTGATACAGATTTTTCATCAGTAACCAGATTTTCTGACGGAGATGAGCTGGATCCTGAAATTCAGGACATATTAACAAAAAATGGACACCTTCAATTCCGATAATTGTGATGATTCTGTATGATATGAAAAAATTGTAGATTTACCCAGATGTACAATGGCCTTTGAACCACTATTAGATTGAGCTGCAACTCTAAGAAAATATTTGACGAGTTAAATATCATTATATACCACTCGTATTCAAGAAAATACACCCTTAAGTTTTAGTAGACTGATGCACATGAGTACTTGTGTTATTGCAAGAAGCAGACAGTATAAAGCACCAGACTTGGGACCAATAACAAAAAAAGTCCCAGATAATTCAAATGAAAACAGCAATCAAACAAATTGCAATGCAAATAAATCAATAAATTAAAGTATTGCACCTGATTCCATGTTTTTATCGGACTTATACACTTTTTACCAATAAGTCAAAAAGAACAACAGAACAGAACAGTGTATGTAAGTCTTACCAATAGTAATAGTATTAGTAGTACTGACAACTATATAAAACGTTAACAGAGCTAAACTAATAGACGATATTATTACCGCCAGTTATTGTCTTACATACAGAAGAGAGAATATTGTTCATTTTGTTAGAAAAGGTTGTCCACCAGTCATATCTGTCTTAAGATTGTTGAGATCGATACTCTGCACTGGACTCAAGTTATTTGAGATCGAGAAAACCTAAAGTTGGCCAGTTAATAATAACACGTTATATAAGATATAATGTACTGTCAACCATTATTAATAAACTTCAACCGACTTAGCAACTTAAGAAAGTCTAAAAAAAGCTTTTACATTACTTAGAAAAGTATTGTTAAGATGAAATCTCAAACCTTTCCAAATCTTAAGAAGTGGAGATCTCACACACGAATTAGAATCTGGATTGATAACAGAAATGTTATTAACAACTTCTGATACAAATACTTATACAAATTTTCGTATGTTACGGTAAAATTGATTTTTTTTAAATTCATAAGAACGTAATTAACTAATGCAAACACTACTTGACAACAATGTTATGGGACATAAAGGAATAAGCTAAAGTTATCGGAAAATAAGAAGACAGTTTTATTGGCCTAAAATGAAAAATAGAATCCTCAATTATGTTTGGAGATACAGTAAATGTCAAGAGAAAAAAAACTGAGCCAATATAAGCGAGAGAACACTCGAAGTTTTTAGATACACCTATCAAAGCTTTTGATAAAGTTTCCATTAATATATTTGGTAAATTAAGAATAACACCGAATAGTCATTGCCATTCGCTAACCATAACGTGTAATTTGAGTAAGTCCATCGTATTAGTCCCTGTACATGACCTAACATCAAGCATGCTTGCTGATGCACTTGTACACAAACTAAAATTAGATGACTGTACGCCTAGAGCATTTCTTTCAAACTGACATGCTACATTTGTGTCTCATTTATTGGAACAACTTATGAGATCCCTAAGGACCAATCGTCTAACGACATCAGCATATCATCCTTAAACAAACGGATCTCTAAAGCAAAGTCATGCTGTTCTGGCTGACTATACGTATAAGATCTTACTTTAAAACTTATGATGACTAGGACAATTAAGCAAAATTTTCCGACTTTGTGTATGATACAAGTGTACATGCAGCAATAAATTTAACGCCCTATAAACTAGTTCTTGAAATAGTACAAAGGTGGCCATTGAAGATACCTAAAGATAAAAGGTTACAAGCATTTCCACTGTATTTACGAGATCTTATTAATCAACCTGAAGAAATGCAAAGTGCAGCAGGAAATCAACAAATAAAATTGAAAAAACAAATTAAAACGAAGTATGATAACTAAACTAAAGCGTCTAAATGTTAAACGAGAAGATAACGTTTAAATAAAGAAAGAAGTGTGTTTCTGTCAATTTGATCGCTTTTATAATGAAACCCTAAAGGTTAAAACAGTTTTAGAGGGAAAAAACGTGTTACTTAAAAAAATTAATAGTAAAATTATACGGAACTCACGGATAAATTAGAACCAGTTTCCAAATTATAATATCCTTGTCAAAAGTAAACTTTACATGTCTATAAAAAAAAAAAAATAAAAAAATATCATAACAATTCGAATTGTATTGTTAATCTTTATAACAATAGTGTTTAAAGGTTACGTAGGTTCCAACAATGCTCATCATAGCAACTATAGCATAGAACCACATAAAATACATCCTGGACTATACTAAGAATGAATCGGTATATTAAAAATAAGGAAAACTGATTGGAAGATTGTAATATGGCTAGATATATATAAATTTGTATTGAAACAAACACCTACTCGAAGATTAAATAAAAATTTTCGATACTGTATTGTACAATTGGTTATCCTCATTGAACTTACTACACAGGTATGGACCTCTTAAATTTAAAGGTAAAGCGATTGACAAACCTCAAAGCAACACTATTAAACCTAACAAATACTGTGGGAGCTCATGTGGGAGATTACATTATTTCACCATCCAGCATACGAAAAAGACCAACAACTTTTGGAATTATTAGAAGCATTATTAAAAGACTTTTTGGCTTAGTTACACAAGACAATATCAACGTTATAAACACTAACATTAACGATATGCACACTAATCAAAAAAAATAGATTATATTCTACGAACATAATAGCCATATTTTTGAAGCTGTATTCAAAGAACTCTATAATATATTGAGACGCCATGAGCATATTCTATACATCAGCTTACCTTAAAAGAACTGAGGCTATCTTAAATAACATTATACGTTCTTATAAATATCTGGCTAACATCTTGCATTATTTACAAACAGGTCGAGCACATTCAAAGCTATTTTCTTTCAGTTCATTTAGAACCGTAGTCAAGGATGTGCAAAACCTAGCAGGGAATCTAAAATAAGTAACATTAATAGAGAATCTTTATGCTGGCAAAATAAGAACTTTAATTAAGTTAGATGTTGTGTTAGATTAGATGTTATAATTCTTGTAGACTACATCACGTCATGATACCTTAATCTCTTGAAAATAATTCTGCCAGTTCAAAGTCATCCTACCCTTACTTAACAGTAGCAGCAGACCACAATGTGTATCGACGATTAAACAAGGTTACATTTAACCAATGTCATAAAACGGTATATGGTTATAAAGGATCTTCTATGAAACCGTCAAGAGAACTCTAGCTTATGCACAATTGCCAAATTCTTATGCAATTGCTACCTGGTACAGAAATATTTAAATACTGTCAAAGTATATTTACACCTATAACAGAAAGTCAATGGATTGACTTAACAGCTGATAATTTGTGGTTGTTCTCGACACCTTATGAAGAATGATTTAGCATTATCTGCCCCAACAAAATAAATTGACAAGAAATATTAAAAGGTATAGGTCTTTTACAGATAAATGATAAATGTACGGGAAAAACACACAAATCAACGTTAACTAGTGAGCATAAAATTATTACTCAGATACAATATACCTGTAAAGCAGAAGTAAACTTGAACTTAACTATATAACTTGAACTCTTAGAAGACACACATACCTTCCATGACCCTATAAAATTTATTTAAGAACTTTACTTTTATAAACAAGCATGGACAGATAAAAAATTAAGTGTACAAAATACAAAAAATTAAAAGGAGAAAATAAGACCTAAACGTTGGAGGAAAAACCAACTTCTCTTATTTTATAAATACTTAACGTCATTGAAGCTATTACTATTATAATTATAATCGAAATACTTATCAGCATATCAATAAGCTGTCTTACAAAGTCTTACAAAGACTATAAAATGTAGTGTCTAAGAAAAATTTATATAATGCACCATTAATCTACTGAGCGCAGAATCCCAAGTAATCATAAAACAAGAACCAAAAAAAAACGAATAATTTAAAGAAAAAAAAAAAAAAAAGTGGAAAATTTTTTTCTTCTATTTTTTATCATGTATTCAGTTTATCATGGTCCACATCTTACCTTTAACCATATTATTTTAACGAATGTAATAACCAAGAACGGTGATAGTTTTAAGAAGAAGCGGCTATTTAGTTACGACTTGCGTGACTAATTATATTTTGCATTTATTATTATGTTTTATATTCTATTTATTTCCTTAAAGACAAAATCTTAAGACTGTCAAAAGACTTATACTTAACAAGAGTCATCACTTTACAAAGCTGACTGTGTACTTCGTGGCTCTTGGAAGTGTCAAGTGACAACCAAAGCAAGCCACTAAGCCAAAACACATATAATCAGCAAGTAACGGCCCCATAGCAAGTAAAACAAAGAAGTCCTAACTAAAGCTTCACGCAAGGTGCACTTCTCCGCTCAGCATTAAAGTTGATAGCCCGCTGCCACTTATTAAGTGTAGTGCTCAATTATATAAATCACTTGCTAAACACCTTTGTTAAAGAGTGACATACTGTTTTTTTTTTTTTTTCTTAATTACTTTGAACGATAAATTTATACCCAAATCAAATAGAAAATTGATTCATTAGAAGCAAGTCTTATTACTTGATAATTAATCTCTTGAAAGTGATTAAAGTTTTAAAACTAATACACCTAATGATATCATAAATAGAGAAAAAGTCACCAGACAACAGCTTGACACTAGCAGAGTAAATTACAGAAAAAAGATAACGATATCTAATCTTTACAACCAAGAAGAATAAAACTAGGTATTTTATCATCTTTTGTTTTAAAACATATATATTAAAAATCACAGTCTACAAGGCAAGTCAAGAATTGAATAGTTAGGCAAACTGCTTGTCCCACGGCCCGTCAGGGAGCATAAGACTAAAGTTCACAAACACCCAGTTCTTATCAGATGATAATGTTAAATATTTATAATTAATCATTCCACAATTTTATAATTTTAACGGCTTGAAAGTATTATTTTAACTTTTATATCTAGAAAGAGGAATAAATAAAAGTTTGCGTGAAAAAAATTTTTTTTAAAAACTACAACGGTAGCATACTGTTGAGCCACCTTAGATAGGCTAGGTGCATAAAAAAAAGGGGGAAAAAGTTGTATAGGACTTAAGTAGATTAAGACCTAAAGAAAAGGAGGGTGACGTAAGTGAAGACGCAACGGAAAGCAGATTAGCTTCATCCGGCAAGTGGGTGAGAAGCGTTTTCTTTATAATCTGTTGCTTTGTTGCTGCAATCCTTATAGGAGATTTTTGATGTACCTGGTAATTAAAGGAGTGCTTCCATGTGAGTTCTTTGTTTCTGTTTGTTACTAGTGCTGCTTGAAGATCTGGCGATACTGCACGCAAGTTTGACAAAGTCACAAGCAGCGTGCAAGAGTCTGCGTCTTTGTCGGCAGTTACGCCTGCTAAATTGAGCTGGTGCTACTTCTTAATGCCACAGCTACTAGAAGAGAGAGAACGTCTTAAAGACAGTGTTCTCTTTACAGTGGCTATAAGTACCTGCTGACAGGTAGCTATTATAGAGTGCAGCAGCCCTTTTTAACACACGTGCGTCTGCCTATTGGTTCGTGATCACGCCAAACATCCACGATCAACATATACACACGTTTACGTACACATACACATACACCCACGAGTAATCTGTGTATTATTTTTTTTTCTTTGAATACATATTTTTTGACTTTAAAATATTACTTGTAAGTGCCACGTTTAAACTGTCCTTTTGCTTCTTGTGTACCATGTGGTGATAGTCGCGTCAATCGACGACTCATGTAGCTGTGATACTTTTTCCAGTGGTATTTTTACGGGTGGAACCAGCGTTAGATTGTGTTAATAAAATAAGATTCATAGGTAATGTCACTGAAGGCATTTGGACAATATAGGGTTGGTTAAAGTAAAGAAAATCTATCTCGTAATTTTGCATTGTTCGCACAACCCATAACATTGGCACTAGACACAAAAAATCCACGAAACAAGGCATCGTGCGACGTCAATCACGTAGGTAGGTCGGTGGCATGTACTATTCCTACAAATTTTGTAAGGTAGAAGCTGTATCACAGATACAAAGCAGTGGCTTTGTTTACGTAAGAATTTCCAGCCAAAGCTGACTCTTAGCACTTGAAATTTTTGGGATATGAGTGCGAGCGAAAAAAAAATACTACATTTAGACAAACTTTCATTGACAGTGGCCAACAAGTTAAGCCTGCAAAATTGGAATTTTCCGGGCAGCAAACGCTGATCTACAGCGTATGTAGTATATACGGTGTGTATACACCGGTTAACATATATATATATATATATATATATATATATATATATATATATATATATATATATATACGTCTGTTGGCTTCTCGCAGCTCGTAGAGTAATAAGCCCATATTAGTAGTAGTTTTTACATGCAAGGTACACTGTACGTAACTGTATCTTACATTGTATTGCACACATGCATATATACCAGAAGAATGTTAAGGAAATTTGTATTTCTTTTACCATACACGTTTAGCTAGAAGACTATATTAAATAAAATCTGTCACCTACGCTCAATTGATACTTCACACATTTTTCTAGTCCAAATTTAATATGGGGAGCTTACATATGTATGGAAAACGTTAAGAAAAGCTGTCCTGCAGTACCTATTTCTTTAACAGCGTAGTATTGGAAAGCATATTGCGTGCCAGTGAATGTCACTTCAGGACGTTTATCACACATTGGTTTTTTCTACAGACATTATTTAACTATCAGTAGTATACTTAAAATAGTATAAGAAATACTTTAAAAAATTTTATATAGTTCAAATATACCGTTTGTTAAGTGTTGAATTTAAAAAATTACAACTTAAGATGTAACTTTGTGAGAAAATTACGAAAAGTTGCATTTACATGATCTGTATCGATCTCTTAAGTTTTGTTCGTATGGAGGATTACTTTTGAATAAACGCTAGAATGTAAGGATCATGAAAGAAGGTTATGACAATTTTGACACCTTTTTTCCGCACATTACGAAGTGCTACACGACTTTGGATTTAACAGAAGAGGAACTCTTCCAAGCTCTTCCAGAGCTCGTTTGCGGCATCACAGCAACGTAGTTCCGCAACGTATGTGACCAGTGAATCAGTTGGGCTAATTTTGTAGCTGCAGGCCAGGAAAAGTATCACTGAATTGAAAGACAACTGAACTTATTTTACAGGAATGTGCCATCTAAGTTACACGAGCATTAACGTGCAAGAGATCACGTCTTTATAGAGTGAACAAGCTACCCTGTAAAAGGCAATCAAGAAGTGGCAAAAAAAAATGGCTAACCCTTCCAAGGTATCCGGGTTTGACGTGGTAGACAAGTACACCGTTGTATGATGTGACCAACAAAAAGTGAGGAAATCTATTATCGAGGAGGACGTATGGGAGCTACTGCTTGATCTTGTGTACGTCAAAGAGCATTGGGTAGCTCAAGTTAAATATGATGAGGAGCCAAAACAGAGCTTCCGCTCCTTAAAAAGTCTTTACAAGCAGGGGTGACGAATACCCTAACCTTTCTCTTCCAAGTGGAAGAGACGCCGAGGTTCAGATTTTCGCTCATCAAGGCATGATTCGAACAATTTATCAGGCACGAAAGATCTCGGCACCCAGAGAGACACATCCCCACGCAGGAATCACAAACGCCTTGCTATAAGTATAATTATAAGTAGTTTCTTCTCTTAACAGGATTCACAAGTAGTGGCTGGCAGATAGCTATTAAAGAAGACAGTATCCCTTTTTATCCATGTGCGTCTGCCCATTACACGATTATGCGTTAGTATCCAGCCGAGCATCTGCGATCGACATATGCACACGCTCTCACACATACACACATACACACACCTATGAGTAATCTGTATATTATTAGTTTTGTTTGAAATCATCTTTTTTCACGGTAAAATATTACTTGCAAGTGTCTCGTTAAAGCTGTCCTTTTACTTTTTGTGTACCATGTAGAGAAAGATGCGAGAAGCGATGACGCCTATAGCTGTGGTAGTTTGTCTGTTTATTTGAAATATACGTATGGATTTACTTTGTTTTATTTAAATTACGTTATCAAAATTGAAGTCAAACCTTCTACCAAACATTTTAAACATATACAATAGCCTAAGGGAGTAAGTGTTATATTTCTTTTTTTACAGAATTTTATTTTATGTAACTCGTTTAGTTTTCCAAAGATTTTTCTAAAAAACAAGTATTCAAGACTTCACTTAGGCGCACTGTCCTCAATTCCAAAAGGCCAAGCCTTACTGTTAATGTGATGTTGTAATGTTTAGTAACACTAGGAGGATCCGTTGGTTGTTAAGAGTCTGGGGCCGGTCTAATATCCAGGAAGATATCCAGGAATACAAAGAAAGTGAAAGGTCGTAAAGATAGAAGTAAGTACAGTTCTTCTGTTGCGGTAGCTGTAGTGTGCACAAAGTGACGAAGACAGTAAGAGCGATGAATTTTCGTATCGCTTTTTTTAGGTTAGTTGCTTTATAATTTTGGTTTTGTGAAACAGACAAATAGCTGTACAGGACACTTTAGGCTACGGCAGCAGGGCATGATGGTAGTACCAGAGAAGCTAGAGCTGCACAGTTGTGTCTAAACCGTTGAACTCAGCGTAGTGGCTCGCGTGTGCCAAGCTGGTTGGCTATGATATAAACACACACACACACACATAAATATGTATATACAAGTGGGGCTCCGACCCCCTGCGCGCTCCGCGCGCCAACTCCTTCTTTTATTGTGCTATAAGTGTAAATTAAAAAATAAAAGTTTTGTAAAAATATTTTTTAAAGCCTTAAAAAACGATAAAATTAATTATTAGTATGAAAATAATAAGTTGAATTATATTTTACAAAATTCAAACGACTATGGCATTTTTTGAAAATATTCAGGAATAAATTTTCTACGCTGGGGAATGATTACTGGTCTGCTTTTAAAGAAATATTAAGAACAAGGTGCTGATTTCAAAAAAAAGTGGTAAAATTTATATAGACAGAGAGATGTGCCCTTGACTTTTTGTTGGTGAGCTTTATTATTTCTTTTAGTGGCTCCTTTTTTTAAATGAGCTGTCTATCCTGCATGTGTCAATAGGTATTCCTAAGCTCTTATAACTATATATGCCCCCTGGGCGCTCTGCGCACCAATCCCCGCAATTGCAAATTAGATTTATGGAGTATGGAAAAAAACCCGAATTATTTTAATTGTTACTTAAAATTTATATATGTAATAAATATGTATTGATCATAATTAATTACATGTATTTTTAACAATCACTTTCTATTTTCCCTTACTTATGCCTAATTTTCATATGTTTAAAACGACAACGTATAAAAAGATTTCAAACATCGTCAAAAATTACAAAATTACGAGATTGTTAAAATCACAAATTGCTTTTGTTTTAACAGTATCGTTAGTTAATTATTTTTTTTCTTTTAATTTTTTATAACCAAAATTTTGGCCCATTGTTATTTTTTCTTCGTTTACTTTTACTTTGTAAATTCGTTTAAAAAAGTTACAAAATATCTAAACGAAAATTTGACAGCGAATTAGATTCTTAAATTGCAACGAAAAAAAAAATCCTTTCTTTTACATCTACTGAAAAAAAAATTGATACTGACTATGATGAAAGAATATTTTGTAAACATGATCAATGTCAAATTTTTCAAGAAATAATAAAATTTGAAAAAAAAATTTTTTTCATCGATGGTCCTAGTGGATCTGGAAAAACTTTTCTATACAAAACATTGATTTATTATTTCTTGTCAATTGAAAAAAAAATTCTTACAATGGCTTGGACAGGTATTGCTTCTATTTTGCTCCCAAAGGGAATGACCACTCACAGAACTTTCAGACTTCCCTTAGACTTAAGCACTATAGAAACTGCATTCTTTCAGTTTGAGCCAGATAAACAAAAATCACGTAATTTAGAAGTAATTATTTGGGATGAAGCTTCTATGATACCGAAAATGCGTTAGAAGTCGTTGATAGGACTTTAAAAGATTTATCTAGTAGTAATAAACCTTTTGGAAATAAAATAATACTTTTATGCGGAGACTTTTGTCAAATTTTTTCAGTAGTAAAAAACGGAAGCAAAATTACTATTGTTTCAAATACTATAAAATTTTCTAATTTTTGGCCTTTATTTAATATTTTTTATTTAAAAAATAATTTACATTCAATTGATAAAAATATTTTCTTTATTGCTACTGGATATAGGAGAAGGCAAAATTAAAACTTTTATAATTCCTCAGACATGAAAAACAAATGATGTATGTTCTAAAATTTTTAATATTGATGATGATGCTTTTGTAAGTAAAGCTATTTAACATCTCAAACAACTTAAAAATGTCTAAAGGACTTTGCAATGGTACAAGATTACGAATTACAAAATTATTTAAATACAACATCGAAGCTGAAATAATCACAGGTGAAAAAAAGGAAATAAAGTCTTTATTTGAAGAATAACACTACAAACAGACAATCCTTCTTCGCTACCATTTATATTGTACAGAAAACAATTTCCATTTACCTTAGCTTTTTCTATCACTATCAATAAATCTCAAGGTCAAAGTTTTGATGCCTTAGGATTATACCTTCGAAATCCATTATTTTCTCGTGGGCAATTATAGGTTGCATTGTCTAGATGTAGAATCCCAAAAAAAATTTTATCCAAATTAAATCAGAAAACAAATTCAAAATTGAAAATATTGTGTTACGTGGGATTCTCGGTGCAGGAATAAATAGAAGCGTGACTTGTTGTTACTTATGCTTTATTAGAATTACTTATCATTGAGGGAAGTTGTGCATGTATTATCGTTTCGCGGACTTCGTCCTTACCCTCTCGCGTCTCTAGCTGATCTCCCTGTCCCTTCTCTCTACCTTTCCTATCACCTCTCTTCTCTATTCCCCTACCTTTCAGGCCCAAGCCAGCAGAGGCGCACGCACGCATAGCTATATGCTATCGTACGTAACACGTCCGAGGCCGCGACGCCGACATCCTCGGTGGCGATTTTCTTTTCGATGTGTATGTCTGTGTTATGTTGTTTGTGTTGTATAGTATTTTCTAAATTTATTCAAAAAATTTATTCTAGAATTCGCTTAGTTACTTATATTATATAATCGCTTAATTACAGTTTCCTTGCTGATTATTTATGTACATATGTACCATACAGGGTTATTAACCAGTTTATTCTTGCATTGGATAGAAATTAATGTAATTGTCAGTTTCATTTTTTTTTTTTTTTTTTTTTTTTTTTTTTTTTTTTTTTTTTTTTTTTTTGTGTCAAGGATGTCGAGGGTCAAGGTCTTTCTGCGTTCATTAATTTTATTATTAATACATTTTTTTCTTCGTTTTGGTTGCTTGGACAATTATTGCCCTTGTATCAGTATGCCACTTAGGTTTGTTTCGATACCTTCCTGTAAAATTATTGCTGGTTTCAATGCCAAACTATTGTCCAATGACGTTTCGTCGGCTCTCGGACTGGTGTTCTTTCGCTTGTTACCTGAAATCATTCTACAACAAGTAAATAGCGGGGCCCCCCGTGGGAATGGCACTTAAATTCGACTATTGCTATAAGAAAGAGAAGGCAAGCTGAGTCAATATGCTGAATCTTTGCATCTAACGTAACAGGATAAAAACGATTTGTTTATTATTTATTATATGCTAATAGATTTTGCTATTAGGTACTTATTTGTTTTGCGCCCCTTTTACACATTATATTTCTCTGGCCTCATGTTGAATTCTTATTTTTATGTTTTTCGTTACAAAATGCTTATTCTAATTTCCTTATAAAATATAACATTGTTTTTTTTTTTTGTTTTTTTTTTTCGCTTACATTAGTGGACTCTGAAGGATGTGTTGACTGCATACGCGATTCAATCATATATGAAATGTGTTTTTTTTTTTTTTTTTCGTCTAATGTCAATTTAAAATATTTCTCAGCTATAATATATGTTTGTTTCTTTCTTTGATTGGTGACTATGTACGTTGTTGGAAGGGAAATTTATAGGAATCTCGTTGGTATTTTGGTGGTAATTTGTTGGTTTTTTTTTTTTTTTTTTTTTTCCGTAAGATTCGCGAATGTTTGGTTTTTTTTTTCTCTGGATACATGTATCTAGGTCAGACAATACGAGGGTTTTTGACTTCCCTTTACGTTGTTATAGTCGAGTTGTTTTTTCTCTGGTGTATATCTCTTCTGCCCTGGTAGTACTAGCATTCACTAAAAGTATTGTGTTGTATTTTTGTAGCAGGGTTGCTCCATGAATCTGGTAATTTATGTTTCATGTCCACTGTGGATTTTAAGGAATTCTTATCACAGGTGTCCGCTTAGGATGTTCTGGTTTCGTTTATGAGACTGATGACTTGTATTATAGGGTTTTTCCCATGTAAATACGTATGTATGTACATCTGAATGTATGTATATGTTTTTTTTCTTTTTTTTTTTTTTTTATTGGGAACTATCCCCTGTAGGCTCTGCTATGTTGTATGACTATGCATGTAGATGCTACTGTTACTGTCGTGGTGAAATGCTGTTTTAGATTTAATTGTGATTTTGATCCCTTATACAGTGGCAGAAGTCTTATCTTATATGGCTTCCATACTAAATGTGTGTGACTATTTCCCTTGTTCAGTTTTATTTGAATCTCGTTATGCGACCAAATCTCCACAATTTTCATTAGTTGTTGTCATCCTCTGATAACCGTTAATTTTGATGGTAGGTAAGGAATATCAGGATTGGCTATGAATAGAGTACTTGACGGATTATAGCTGAGTGCGCAATTGGTTAAAATTTTTCAATTGCAGCTGTATTTCTTGATAATTAAAATCAAAATCATTTGAAAATTAGATCTTTTTTTTTTTTTTTTTTTTTTTTTTTTTTTTTTTTTTTAAACTTTGCATGTCTCACGTCCTTTAAAATCTACTAATAACACTGTTCTGAAGTGCGTCACATGTAATCGTAATTGTACTTGTAATTATTTTGTTATTAAATCCCTTTTTTTTTGTTGTATTGTTAACAATGTTTTACTTTTGATTGTTTTTTTTTTCTTATAGAAAACAATGATAATAAATATTATTTACCTATCCATTATTATTTTCATTATATTTTTTTCTATGGTTTCGAGTATAAACATATAATATTCTTATTATAAACAATATTTCATATTGGTTTTTTTTTTTGACAATGCCTGTTCTTTTTTAAGGGTTGCAAAATACAATAAATCTATCTTATATCCTATTACTCATTTTTCTGTAAGTTGGATGTTGTACAGCCAAAAAAATTTCACATAAGTATACTCTTCTCTTTCTTAATTTTTTTCTCTTCGCCTTTATTTTGCGCGTGCATCCGAAGGTCATAACGAGAAAAAGTTTTTTTTTCTTTGTATTTTATCGATATTATTCCTTTAAATAAGGGGGGTGTTAATTGTCTGAATGTCCGTTGGTTACGTAGTTATTAGTTATTTTATATTTTCTCTTCATATAATTTGTTGCTTTCTTTCGCGGCTCGTCCGAGGGCCGCGAATAAATGAAAAGCAACGCTTTTCCCTATATATATTTATACATGTACGTTTCTGTGTATCCTGTCTTCCTATACAATATACTATATCAGTATACTATCTTTATTACTCTTATACTCAGTATTGCTTCTGACATTATTATAATTATTATATTATTATTATTATTATTATTAAAATTATTAATGTTGTTATAACTATCGTCGTTGTTACTCTTCAGTTAATGGCTCACAGTCGCTTTAAGGTCTGGTGGGGGTGGTGGTTCAGGTGGGGGCCTTATGCGCTTTTCGTTGGGCTCCCACACTCCTTCTTGCTCCCTCTCACTCTTTTCCTCGCTCTCTGTATCCCATACACCCTCTTCATCGTTCTCTTTGTCTTGTTCGTTTACGGCGTGGTCGTTGCTATCCCCTTCAAAATTTCCCTCTATGTTATTTCGAGGTTCCTGAGTATCGGAATCGTCGTTTTGATTCTCATAATTATATTTGGGTGAGTGATCGCCGCTAGTTCCTTCTACGAGGGCTTAATAGTGTTGGTTTCTGAGATGCATGTGTTTAAATCCTTCGTCTTTCCCCCCCATAAATTGTTGGTATACTATCTTATCGGGTGATACTTGTAGGTGTATACATATGTTTGCTTTATATTCTTGTGAAAATATAAGAGCACATTCTCTGTCACCGAATTCATGGCTGTTGTTTAATATTTGTTTGGTTCATTTTGGGTCCTTACATTTATTCATCCATTCTGACCCGCGTAGAATTTTTCTGAGCTCGTCTGTTGATTCTGTCAATCCAAATAGAAGTTTTAGGCAATAGAACAGACAACTTCCGTCTCTAGGGACATCGATCATTATTAGCTGTCTGTAAGGTTCTGCGCATTGGGTCCCCGATACTCGGATCTTTGCATCCTCTTCTTCGTTCATGGCGGTTGGTGTGCTGTCGCTTTCCCATACATCGACTCTTATGCCCTCTTTTCCTTTGATGTCTTTCTTTTCAACGTCGATTGAGACCTTTGCTCGGAATCGATTGGTTGATTCATTAAATATTGACCTTAAATTGGTAATTTGACCTTTGTTATTATTATCCTTATCGTTTCCGCCGTTGGGTACCTGTGTATCTGGTGGTTGTAGGCTCTCGTGTTCGTTCGGTGCCGTTCGGCTTCGTTTGGTCATTTCCGTCCCCCGCTCATCTACTTGCTGTCTACCTTTGGCCAGAGATTAGAAGGAAGATTGCCAGCGCCTATGGTAGAGAGTGTGTCGCTTTTTCTCCACTGATTTGAGCGCCCCGTCACGGCAGACCAGTCGAACTATACGCACGTTTACAGCAGCAGAGGGGAAGATCAAACGTGCGTACGATAGGTACCTAGTAGAAGGGGAAGGAATATGTGCGTACACATGTGTATAACTATATACGTTTTGGCTGCCTCCTGCCTGAGCTCTCGAGTCGAGTCCCTCGGCTCTCGGCTATCGCTGCAGCTCTCGCATGCACGTATATACCTATATATGTTTCCGATGCGCTGTATTCCCTCAAAAAAGATTTTGTTATGAATGTTGGACAGTTACGTATGTTATTATGTCCGGTAATAAATTACTCGTTAAATAGGTAAGTATTAAAAATATTTGTACAGCTAAATATCGCTTAATACTGAGTTTTTTCTTGTTTAAAGTGACAAATCGAGTAATGATTACGTGAGTCCCGATATTTAATGTAAGTTCTCGGAACTTCTCAATAAAATTATTACTTTTACAACTCGCATAATGTATGTTATTATAGGTACACTAAAAAAAAAATTGTACATGATACATAAATACGACGTACCGTAACGTTGGAAATTATTAATTCTTTAATAAATATTTGCTTATTAAAATTTTTTCAATTAAACAAGAGCTCTTTGCTTTTATCTTAACGTTTATTTAGCAATAAAAGACTTTTCTAGAATTAAAATGTCGTTCTTCGATAGATGTAACATTTTCAATAAGAATAAGTATTTATTAAAATGTTCAGAAAAGTATTAGTTATGCTTTAAAGTAGTTACATTTTAACTCAATTACCAATAGAGAAAAAAACTTCAACTCAAACCTTGGAGCTTCATTATAATTTTATGTCACTTTATGCACTCGTGAGACCAATGTGCTAGTAGTCGAGGCAGCTAAGTACTCTGCCATACCTATCTACTATAATCACTACCGGGTTCAAATCTCCAGCGGGGTGAATTTTTTTTTTTACATTTGTTTTTTTTTTTTCCCCTTTTATTTCGATATTACTTAGTGTAAAATTTTTTTAATAATTCTTTAATAATTTTTTAATAATAATGGATTGACAAAGTGCTATTATTAACACTTTTAAAGAGGATCACACCTTTTATAACCTAATTAACAATCATATAAAATGTAGCTAAATAATTATAAGACTATTAAGAATCAGAGAAATTAAACTAAACTTTTTTAATCAACAAATTGATAAAGTGGGATGTTGCAGCACAAGCTCTAGTCAAGAGCAGTGTTTCTCTGCGTTCCTTTTTCGAGAAACAATACGTAACTAAGACTAACACATAAACCAAAGATTACCTGCGACTCCTGTTATTTTTAACATTTTCATGGCCATTTTTGCTCACGCAGCTTGCATATGAAATACATGAATTTATTATGTATTCGTTCAATAATATATAATTGGTCAATAATATTTTCCCCTTACGTACAAATATTCATGAAAAGAAACAGAATCGTTTGCAACTGCGCAACGACAATTTTATTACCCAACCCCTTAAACATTTATGAATTAGCATAAAAACTTCAACTTTTAAAAAAATACCTTTTATTCTTCGTTACTCCAACGTCAGCCAAGTTTTACTTTCACTTGAGCCTTGAAGCTTTGTTATTAACATATGTTACATTTAATCACTACGAGGGCAGAGTTACGGTAGCCTAGTTGGTTACGCCGCTGAGCGAATTTTTTGCCTCGACAATCTGGGGGTTCAATTCCCACTCAAGGCATAACTTTTTTTTTCTGTCGAAATTTTTTTTATCATACAAGTATGTAATTTTTTGGACTATAGTATTTATTTACGTTTCATATATACGATCCGTAATAAATACTTACTTGTTTATCACATATTTCATCAACTTACAAATATGCAAATGTTAAGTATAAGATTTATTTTAGTAAAAAGAGGTATAATATAAACTATGTTAAGTACCAAATTACAGTGAAAGTTATGCATCAAAACATTATTGACCGTATTAATTTTTTACTGTGTTTAACTGTCACTTGGAACTAAAAGATTACACTTTTTTGTTAATTATATGTAAGTTTATCCGCTGATAAAGATTATTGTAAGCATAGTGGTTGAAAATAATATTTTGGCAAAAGACTAGTTTAATGAATTTTTTTTTTTTTTTTTCAAACAGATTTCCACACCACCCAGGAGGTACTGTTATTAAGCGTTGTTTGAAGAAGTGATACTTATTATATTATTTTTATGTAGAAGATAACTCAAAAGATAACTAATACATAAGAACGTCAGTTAACATAATTTGACTTACGAACATTCTTATTTAATGAAACTTTTTTCTTCTCGAAACAACTTGCTCGGTGCGTTGTGTTTTTTTTTTTTTTCTTACTTCAAACCTATGTACAAATAACAAATATAAATTTATTTATTTACCACGCGCCAGAATACTACTTATGAAAGTAAGTAGTTTTTTTCTTTTCTAAATAAATGTTTGAAGTAAAAATCGTGGAACACCTCGCCGGTAGCCATACTGTAACCACGCTAGTACTTAACAAAATTACAAATTCCGCATACATATGTACAGCTGTAGGATGACTCCTGAGTTTGAAATATTTCAGGAATAAAATTAGAAAATCGAAAAAACTACTCATAAAGCAGCAAAATCTTATATTTAAAACCTTAAAACAGCGTTGGTTGGTTGCGTATGATATAAAATACGTCGCAAAACATGATGAAGTTTCAACCACGATCTGCAATTTTAATACTAACGTTTTTAAAAAATTACATTTATTCAAGTAGGCACTAATTCTATTTAATTAAAAATACCCCACAGTGTATTGCAGACATTGTTAATTATCATTAAACCAATTAATGAAACAAATATAGTTCTAAAAACCGACGGAGCCGGTGATTTTTTACAAATTTTTTATTTTACGCGGTGCTCGAAAATAATAGAGTTTTAACTTTGGGTGTTTATCATTATAAATATCAAGAACGATGGTCCCACTGAAAATAATAGATACTATAAGCCAAAATAATAGGTACTCATCATGTTTTGCGACTTACATTATATCATTGGCATGCAACCAACCAACGCTGTTTTAAGGTATTCATAAGAGGTTTGGCTGCTTTAAAAGTAGTTCTTCCAATTTTCTAAGTTTGTTCCTGGAACGTTCGAACTTCAGAGTCATAAATAATTAATAATGTTGAATGAACATGCGATTATAATACTATTTTGCAATATTTACAATTTTCTTTTGCCAACTTACCTAACATTTACTCGCCAGTGTTATAGAATATAATAAATACATAAATAAATTAGTAATAAAATACTTTTTCGGCATCAGCGCTAGTACCTAATATTTTACAAACGTTTATATTACAATAACTAATTGATAAGTCTCTATACATTTATTTACAATCATGGGACTTATGAACGACAATACTTAATTGGAAATGATCAGTTTTTTATCGTGCCCTCTGCGGTTCATTGGTATTAAGTTGAGATAGCTTTGCGTTGATAACTTTTAAATCCATCTCGCTAGTTTTTGCATAATTATTTTTGAAATTACCAGAATAGTATGCAGTAATCTTTAAGTCATTGAGATTCAGTTTTTTTTTTTTCTATAAAAAGCCAGTACGTACATTACTTCATGTATACTTACAATAATTATACCCTTAAAATTTACAAAAAGCTGTATTGATTCAATAGACAGAGGGGTGGAAATTTTTTTTGAAAATCTATAATTTAGTGTGGTAGTGTTCAATTAGGTCTCAGAAATATCTATCCAACGTTTAGTACTCAAGTATTAAATACAAAAGGTTGTATAGATGATTTATCTAAAGTACGTTAGACCTCAACGAGGCTTTCAGCTGTTATTTTTAAATATTATTTATGACTCATGAAATAGTTCGATGACCTTTAAATCCCAAGGGTTTGTTGCATTCAAAATTCAATGAGCTCATGTATCATAAATTTCAACGTAGCTTCAAGTTAATGTTCAGTATGCACGTAAGAAAAGGTTACAGAAGCACTATTTAACGTGCGATTTTAGTACACTATCAATTTTTTGACTCTGGTTTAACAATCTACGAAGTCAAAACATGGAACCCTACTTCTAAGAAATACTATGAAAGATTTTTAAATTACAAACAGAAAAATGCTTCAGGACACACATATCATCGAATTGTTTTAGTCGCTAGTATCTATGTTAAGAAGTAACAGCTTAAATTCACAATGTAGTGTAACGTACTTTATCTGTGCATGGCTTTTAGCACCATTTTACTGAATATTTTAGTATGAAATTTTGTATGCTCCTTCTTGAAGGGTATTTCATAAACGTTTTAAATGAATCGTCGAGCACAATTGTTTAAATCAATGACAATTTGATATTTAGGAAGTTACAATTAGTTTTTTAATGAATACAAAACTCTGTTTTCATAAAAAAAAAAAATTGTAATTTGAATACCAAATTATTATTAATTTAAATTAATATGCTTGACGACTGATTGACAATGTTTTTGATTTACTATCCAAGAAGGCTCATGCGAAACGTCATAATACAATATTTTATAATAAGTTCTTAGATGAAATACAAAGACACCGTACGTTACACTACACGGTGGCTTCTAGTTGTTCCTTGTCAAGATCACTACTAATTAATAACATAATTCGATAACCTTAGAGTCCTAAGGCATAGCTCTATTTGTAATAAAACTAGCTTTCATATCACTTCTAAAAAGTACGGCTCTATGTTTTTCCTTCGTAGATAGTTAAAAAAAAGTGTAGTAAAATTAATATAACAAAGAAAGATACATAGTAAATAGTTTTATTTATGTATATATATATATAAATACTATAAATACTAAAAAGTATCTGGAAGCTAGATTATAAATTTATGATACAAGAGTTCATTGAATTTTAAATACAACGAAGCCCTGATACTTGAAGGTCATCGAACTATTTTAATAGTCAGAAATGATATTTAAAAATAACAGATGAAAGCCACGCTGAGGTCCAACGTACTTTGGATAAATCATCTGTACAATCTTGTGTACTTAATACTTGAGAATGAAACGTTGGGTAGATGTTTCTGAGACGTACTTGAACACTAATTGTAGATTTTTAAAAAAATTTTACACACCTCTGTCTATTAAATCAATAGTTTTTTGTAAATTATGAGGCTATAATTATTGTTTACGTGAACTAATGTACGCACCAGCTTTTTATAAAACAAAAAAAAAAAATCTAAATGATTTGAAGATAACTGCATACTTTTCTGAAGATTTCCAAAATAATCATGCAAATACTAGAGATGGATTGAAAAGTTAACAGTACCAAGCTATAATCCAAATTTAGCAAAGTAGAACGCAGTAAAGCCATTTTAATATTCATTTTGTTAGCTATACAAACATGTCTTCTTCAAAGGAAAATTAGTGTTACACGTCAAACACAATTAAACAATTAGTACTTAACTACTTATCAGTCTTGAAAAGTTCTCATGATATTAAAAAAATTGTGTTTGTGTGTATGTATATATATACATGTGTGCGAGCGCGCTTGTGTGTGTGTGTGTGTGTAGAAAGCTACAGATACTTATGGTATTTTTTACCTATTTTGAACAATTTTTAATTTCCTATTTTGAGTAGCATAAGTATTGTTTTGTTCATTTTGTCTACCATGATTATGATCGCTCGTTTTTCTATAAATTTTAACTAATAACAATTTCTGTAAAGCAAAAACTCTGTGTTCGTAACATTTATGTTTTTTATCAAACCATTCAGGAAATACTTCATTTGTATATTTTTCAACAATCTCAGTCAAAGATAGTAACAGTTTTCTTTGATGCCAAACACTTGCATGATGATCGTTAAAAGCATGTAATTGACAACTAATAATTTTGACAAAGTAATCGCTGGGTCTAGTTAAATAAGTAATTGTTGGTAAATTTGGATCTGAATGGGGATACTCTCTTTTTTCTAAATATATTTCAGTATTACATAAGTTTTCTGTCAGTGGTTTCGACATCATTCTTTCGCAATCACAACACTTATTTTTCATCAACGATGCTTTGCACACGTAACCACTCAGAAAAGCAATTGAATTTTGTTCAAACAGTTGTTTGGCTTCAAAATCAGGCATTTCTGTACAATCGATTGGTACAAATGATTGCATCATTTCAGCCATGTTTAAAAGCTCATTAATTTCTTCAATTTCAGAATCATTATATTCAGGTAAAACTAAACTTTCTTCATTCTCTTGAATAACTACTTCATCAGTCTTAGAATTTTGAGAAATTTCATTTGAACCAATAGAAACTGTTACATCTTTAACTAGAGAATTCTCACTCGAGCTTATTAGGGAGTGTGCTTCATTAATCGTGACGTTACCTCGTTTGCTGGCTCCAATAGCATCTGTTGACAAAACGTGTCTAAAACTTAAACGGTACATTCGACAAGTAGGATTATTATTAAAACCACACCTCCCTCGGAACTGCGAGTGTGAATGCTCAACGCTGTCTTGATTGCAAAGACCTGTCGCCAACTCAAAATCTAGGAATTCTTCGTTTAAATCTTTATACAATGAAACTAAAGCTCTTACCGTTTGAGTCAATCCTTTGAAACAAGGTGGTCTCGAATTTTTAATAAATCGCTTACCCTTACAACTTCTAGTTATTACTACCGTGTACCATTTCTCAGACCATTCAATAAATTCATTCAACAGCTCAAGAATCTCTGGATTTTGTTTTGATAGAGGGCGTTTTTGTTTATCTACAGTTCTTAAAGAATAACTATTACAAGCGTCTATGACAGCATCTAATTTCTCGACAAATTTAACAGTATCTGCCGCAGTATCAGATACCAATCCATGAGGGTCTTGCGAAGCTGTATGAACCGCAGCTGCCACTCGACGGCTTAAAAGTTGCATCGCTATTTTAACATTCATAACTTCGAAATTATTGGGTGTGAAGTGACTTTGACTTCAATAACCTAATACATTTGAAGTGCTACTGTTCGAGTCAAGTTCCCAAGTCTTCACTATGTCAGAAAAATTCATTATAACGTTGTTATCGACGTAAATGTTTCTGTGGGATCTTAATTGGACAAGCAATCGTTTTATAAGATGAGGCCAATCAAAGACTACGTAAATTTTGCGATTTTCCAGAAAAAAATAAGGTTCCTTAATAGTTACGTTAAACAATTTCCACATAAGTGTCTGATTGTTTGGACCTTGATCACAAACGATTACTTTTACATTTGCTCCAATTTTAAATAACGCACTTAGGGTTTCTCTGATGATTTCAAAAAGCTCTTCAGGCGTTGCACCGTGCTCATTAAAACCAAAAGAAAGCAACTGGCGCCAAGGATTTTTAGCATTTATACTATCTAAACACAGTAACAAAGCATGACGAGCTAATTTGTCTCCCCTGCGATTTTCACCCATATCTGAAAAACCTTCAATAAGATCTTGCGCTTTCGAATATTCTTCACTTGATTTAATCGACATTTCATCAAACTTCAAAGCACACACGCGTTCTTCTGGTGGTAATGACATCAATTTTTTTTCAATCGAGTGCAGAACTACATCATTCAAACCCGGTAAAACATTGTACTCAGCAACCCACCCTCTGACCGTTGATTCCCCTGCTAATCTTACTTTTAAATCTCGCAACCGACTATAGCAAGACGCAGAATGAAAATATATTATTTTACATAAATTTTTTTCATCTTCGTTATATTCGCTGTTTTCCCGTTTGAATTGCATCCTTACCAAAGTAGCAGCAATTTTAGAAAGACCTTTGCCTTCTATAATAGCATCAATAGAGCGAACCTCCGTTTTAATCAGGTTTTTAATAGTCAAATTTTTCCGTTGAACTTGCTGTTTTAACGTTTTTATTTTTCTTTGATTTTTGGCTTTATCTACTTCTAAATCTACTACTCTTTTCCTAAGATTAATAATCATTTGTCGGGCTTTACATAAAACTGACTTTGATTTTAAACTTGAAGAAGTTTTACTATTATTTAGTCCTTTTTTTTTGGTGTCTGGAATATGACTAGCGTTTATGCCATTACTGGAATTTACGATTTCACTTTGTTGTTCAACTCTTTCAAAGCTTAAGTAATGTTCATCAACTTCAACTTCTCCAAAATTAAAAAAAATCTGTTTTCCAGAAGGATACATGACATCACTCGCTTGTTTCGTTACACTCGAGATCTCTTCAGATAACACATTGTCACTATATTCCACATCATTTTGTCCACAAACCATACCATCAACGCTAGAATCAACAGACACATCAATGTTCTTCAATGTGACAGCAGCATCGTTGATGGATGCTGCAGGCACATTAACTGCTGTGAAGGTTGATTCTTGAGGATGGTTTTCAGTTTGTTCGCATGATGGTTTCTCCTGTGACTGTCGCTCCCGTTCGATTCGATGTTGTGTCATGTAATTTTCATACACGATTTTCGCTTCAGGTGCCTGCCAGTGAATGGGAGTTGAATTTCGTAGCAAGCGTATTATTTGTCCTTGATCATTTTTCACAAAATCAGCATCGTTAAAATGTCCATTACATATTCCGGCTGACCGCTTGGATGATGCTGCCCAATGCTTGATTTTGTCACCTATTTTTAATTCACAGTAATTGTAGCCTGTATATTTTTTCTGTGTGGGAATATTAAAAAAAAAAAATAAATAAATATAAAAAATAATCACATCCTACAAATTCAAGGTGCTTTTGCAACAAAAACTTGACGTTCCTGTGGCTAAAAAGAATTTATGAAGTGGTAACCTTAGAAGTTAACTGGATATTGTATAAGCTAATAATATAAGATAAATTACTGTGGGGCCAATCGCATTAAAAGCTACTAAGGAAAAAGACCAAAACTGGCCAAAAAGTTGAAGTATTAAAAAACAGAACGTCTATTGCTCGGAGTTGAAAGAAAATCAAGTATATTGTAGTCTTTGGTATACTAAACAATATGCAGCAAGTCCGATTGCAAAATTTGCAATTGACAATCTATTGCAAAATTGTTAATTTGAAATTTTAATTGCTTATAATATTTGTCTTGCTAAAAATATCGTGATGAAACATAATGAAATCGATAGGTTTAGATAATACCTTCAATATTTTCAAATTTTAGATTTTCAAGATAAGAAACAAAAAAGTTATTAAATAAACTCATTGTTATGGCACTTATTTTCGTCAATTTTGATATTAGAGTTTTGCAACCAACTGCACATTGTTGCTTTTATTTTTAAATGAATTTAAACAAAAATATTTCTGTGGGACCAATAGGAGCCGAGTTTCGGTATTTTCAATTTTTCGCTGTAACGGCCACCCTACTTATTATTTTGACTTCAGTCCATGCCCACGCTCTTCTTGAATGTTAACTTGATAAGAGAAATTTTTTTCCTGATTGATTTCATCAACCCCTTTGCCGTAAACAAAAGATCAATTGCCACCACCGCCTGCTACAAGCCGAGCGCATTAATGACGCCCGAGCCGACCCGAAGCGCCCTCTCCACTATATGAATGTCACGCCACTGTGCGAGATTCTTAGTTGCAAAATTAATTAATCGTACCAGAATTTTTTTTTACAGAACACAAATGCTCCAGTACTAGAAGTAGCTCTATCCAATTTTCGAGTTTTTGAAAATTTTTTATATTTGCAACATTTTATTTGAAATGTATTTGAAATAAAATATTTAGATTTTTTAAATTTCGTTTAATGTATTTGAAATATTGTAATTAAAACAGCATCAGTATTTGTTAAAACAATTTTAAATACTGTAATTAAAATTTCAAGTAGTTGTTACTTTATTTTGAAAAAAATTATATTTAATTACTAAAAAAGTTATTTTTTTTCCAAATAATATAGTATCTTTTTTTTTTCAAATAATAATTACGACTTTGCCCAAGTCTGATTCTAATGCTATATCTAAGTCACCTTAAATGTATATGACTACAACGATTTATTGACATCCAATCCTTTGAACACCATAAATACTAATAATATTATGATGTTAGTATAATCAATCTGCAAAAAGGATTAAAAATATAATTTTTAGCGATTGCGTCTCCTATGTATTGATGATCAATACAAGTAATGGGCCAAAACTAACGCAGCAGTACATGAAAGTAAGGAAATAATAATAAAAGCTCACAGAAGCTTGATATTTGGTAAATGTTTTCGAAAAAATGCATTTTTCGGCGTCTCAGAGAAGACGCACGCAAAAATAAATAGCGTCATCGTGAAGCTGAGGAAAAATTATCTAATAGTACATTTTTCCAGACAATCCCCAGTGGTTTTGTTCATGATTAATTCAGTATAATGACCCATATACATACCCCCTGGCCAGGACCTGGTCGTGTCTTAGTAGACGAGGAAATGTAAGTTGCTGACTCTCAAAATTTCTACCGTTGGGGGTATTTTTGTTAGACGTAATCAACATCGCTGATTATGGCAAAAATATTAAAAATTTTGAAAACTGAGTCTGTTGTCGTCACATAGCGTTTAAAAATTGTTACACTAATATTTTAAAAACAATAAAACTCTTAAAGCAGAAAATATCCTATCGATAAGGTCTTTTATTTTGTTTCGGCCTCGCTAAAAATAACGAAATAAAAATTAAAAAGAGGTATTTGCATAATATGCTATGAGAGTGTGAGGGATAGAGCTCGCGGTCAGATTAGACCATATATTTATGTAGTGGAGAGAGAGGTAAGAGGAGAGGCAGCAGCCAAGCTTTAGGTTTTCAGCTTATGGGCAACGCTCATCATTTTTATGTAAATCCCAAAAAAAACTTATTAAGTTGTCACGCCTTATAAAGAATAATTATACATAATACATTTTCAAATTCACACAATACTAAAATATAGTATTCAAATGCCAATACACAATTATTCATCATAATTGTACGGTGGAAAACAAAAAAAAAACCTTCCAAGATTTTAAGTAAAGTAAGTAACTAGATACTTAGATACCTGAGTTAGTGGTCCATTCAGTTTGTCTTAATTCATTTGCAGGAAATCGCCGCAAAAAGTGTCCGTTGTGTGGTCCATTATGACAGTTTATGTATTGACACCGTGAATATACGTTGTCATTCGCCATCGTTGCGTTGTTTACATGCCAACGAGTGAACAGAAACGCGAAAAAGCAAGCTGTTATATGAACTAACAACACTAAAAAGTATTCACTGCACGCAACACTAGTTCAAAACTATTGAAAGCAGTAAAAGATTTACGGTGTACAAACACGATGCATCAATAGCAGACGTGTATCAACGAATGTCGCGTGCTTGATGCGTACTAAAAGCGCTGCCTCGCGTAGAGACAATCAAAACAACAACGCCTCGACGCGCCTGTGACGAAAACAAAAGCTGTATCGTTAGGCGGGAACGGCTGTACTAATTCTTACGGAGTATACATTTTAAGACATTTGTCTTGCAATGCAATATATCGTTAGCTGGTTACAAAAATCGCTCAGTAAAAATGATTTTCATCTAGTAAATACCATACTAAAATAAATCTTATACTTAACATTTGCATATTTGTAAGTTGATGAAATATGTGATAAACAAGTAAGTATTTATTACGGATCGTATATATGAAACGTAAATAAATACTATAGTCCAAAAAATTACATACTTGTATGATAAAAAAAATTTCGACAGAAAAAAAAAGTTATGCCTTGAGTGGGAATTGAACCCCCAGATTGTCGAGGCAAAAAATTCGCTCAGCGGCGTAACCAACTAGGCTACCGTAACTCTGCCCTCGTAGTGATTAAATGTAACATATGTTAATAACAAAGCTTCAAGGCTCAAGTGAAAGTAAAACTTGGCTGACGTTGGAGTAACGAAGAATAAAAGGTATTTTTTTAAAAGTTGAAGTTTTTATGCTAATTCATAAATGTTTAAGGGGTTGGGTAATAAAATTGTCGTTGCGCAGTTGCAAACGATTCTGTTTCTTTTCATGAATATTTGTACGTAAGGGGAAAATATTATTGACCAATTATATATTATTGAACGAATACATAATAAATTCATGTATTTCATATGCAAGCTGCGTGAGCAAAAATGGCCATGAAAATGTTAAAAATAACAGGAGTCGCAGGTAATCTTTGGTTTATGTGTTAGTCTTAGTTACGTATTGTTTCTCGAAAAAGGAACGCAGAGAAACACTGCTCTTGACTAGAGCTTGTGCTGCAACATCCCACTTTATCAATTTGTTGATTAAAAAAGTTTAGTTTAATTTCTCTGATTCTTAATAGTCTTATAATTATTTAGCTACATTTTATATGATTGTTAATTAGGTTATAAAAGGTGTGATCCTCTTTAAAAGTGTTAATAATAGCACTTTGTCAATCCATTATTATTAAAAAATTATTAAAGAATTATTAAAAAAATTTTACACTAAGTAATATCGAAATAAAAGGGGAAAAAAAAAAACAAATGTAAAAAAAAAAATTCACCCCGCTGGAGATTTGAACCCGGTAGTGATTATAGTAGATAGGTATGGCAGAGTACTTAGCTGCCTCGACTACTAGCACATTGGTCTCACGAGTGCATAAAGTGACATAAAATTATAATGAAGCTCCAAGGTTTGAGTTGAAGTTTTTTTCTCTATTGGTAATTGAGTTAAAATGTAACTACTTTAAAGCATAACTAATACTTTTCTGAACATTTTAATGAATACTTATTCTTATTGAAAATGTTACATCTATCGAAGAACGACATTTTAATTCTAGAAAAGTCTTTTATTGCTAAATAAACGTTAAGATAAAAGCAAAGAGCTCTTGTTTAATTGAAAAAATTTTAATAAGCAAATATTTATTAAAGAATTAATAATTTCCAACGTTACGGTACGTCGTATTTATGTATCATGTACAATTTTTTTTTTAGTGTACCTATAATAACATACATTATGCGAGTTGTAAAAGTAATAATTTTATTGAGAAGTTCCGAGAACTTACATTAAATATCGGGACTCACGTAATCATTACTCGATTTGTCACTTTAAACAAGAAAAAACTCAGTATTAAGCGATATTTAGCTGTACAAATATTTTTAATACTTACCTATTTAACGAGTAATTTATTACCGGACATAATAACATACGTAACTGTCCAACATTCATAACAAAATCTTTTTTGAGGGAATACAGCGCATCGGAAACATATATAGGTACATACGTGCATGCGAGAGCTGCAGCGATAGCCGAGAGCCGAGGGACTCGACTCGAGAGCTCAGGCAGGAGGCAGCCAAAACGTATATAGTTATACACATGTGTACGCACATATTCCTTCCCCTTCTACTAGGTACCTATCGTACGCACGTTTGATCTTCCCCTCTGCTGCTGTAAACGTGCGTATAGTTCGACTGGTCTGCCGTGACGGGGCGCTCAAATCAGTGGAGAAAAAGCGACACACTCTCTACCATAGGCGCTGGCAATCTCCCTTCTAATCTCTGCTTTGGCTCTACCCTTTCTATGGTCATGTACCCCTCCTTTGTTTTCCGATTTCCCTTCGCTTTCTTTGTCTCTGTCATGTGCTTTTGTTGCTGCTGTTTCCTCTATTGCTTTCTTAGCTTTCCGCTCTCTCTCTTTCTCCGCTCTTTCTGCTGCCTCGCTATTCCGCGCTAGTTGGTAACCCCAATGTTTTTCTTGCTCGGTATCCTTCTGCGTTGTTGCCGGTGTATCACAATGCGCGATAATAATTTCCTTTGAGTTGTGCGGTTGTTCGGCGGTGATAGAAGAATCTGCGATTTTCCTATGTAGAGTATCTAACTGTCGTTTACGGGTTCTGTGTTGTGTTTTCTCTGTTACACCCTTGTTGATAAATGGTGTGCTCGTTGTTTTTACCCCTTTTTCTAAATTTTTTTCTTTGCACATGTATGCCAGTTTATCGTCCGCTGGTCCTTGCAACAGAATTTTTTCTTTATCGTTTACCGCTGTAAGGGTGTTTTTATCTGCCTTATCTTTTAGTTTTTCTGTCCTTTCCCGTTCTGATCCTGTGTTTGTACTACTGTAGTTGTGGGTACTTGATACCTGTTCGCTTTCTCTAAGTTTTCTGGGCTTCTTTTTAATTGCCTTCTCGTCTGACTCAGACGAGTCAGACGTTTCGATTTTTACTTTCCTGTTCTTTCGTATTAGATTCCTCTGTCTCTTTGTACGCATTTTGTATAATTGTGCTGGTGGTGCATTTATGTCTTCTTAATTGTCCCTTTCCTGTTTTTCTGCAAGCTCTTACAGCTCCCGGTGTGGTAGGTCTGGGTTTTCTTCCCCTTCTTTGAGTACTGGATTGCGAAAAAGAGCATCCGGTGCTTTATCTTTCTGCCCCGGCCTATAAACAACATCGAACTCATATCCACGGAGTTCTGACTTTAATCTTGGGAATCTTAAGTCCGGTTTCTTTGACGTGTGAAAATGTTTGAGTGGTTCATGGTCAGTTATGACTCTAAATTTACGACCGAACAAATATGGCCTGAATTGCTCCTTGGCGTACACTATCGCCAATAATTCCTTGTCGTATGTCGGATATCGTAATTCACTGCCCTTCAAGCATCTGGATGCATATTCGCAAGGGTGATCTTTGCCTATCTCTCCCTGGCTTAAAATTGCTTCGATAGCGTAGTCGGATGCGTCGGTTGTTACGATAAAGGGTTCGTTTATGTCTGGAGCTCTCAGCACTGGCTCACTGCACAGAGCGTTTTTAAGTTTTGTAAATGCATGTTCTTGTTCCTCTTCCCATTTAAATTCGGCTGTTTTTCTTGTAAGCTTTGAGAGAGGTTGGGCTATTTTTCAGTAATCCTTGATGAAGCGTCGATAGTACCCCGCCAACCCGAGAAATTGTTTCATTTTCCTCGCATTTGTTGGTTTAGGAAAACTTTTTACTGCTTCAATTTTTTTCGGATTTGTTTTGATCTGGCCGTTGCCTACAATATGACCGAGCACTTTCGCTTCTTTTCTAAGGAATTGGCATTTTCTTGGCTCTATTGTGAGGTTTGCATCGGCTAGCCGTTTTAAGAGCCTTTTGAATCTTATCTCGTGTTGTTCCAAGTTTTCTGCGAATACCATGATGTCATCCATATATACCTCTATCTCCCGTCCTTGTAAGCCTGCTAGTGCCAGTGTTATCACTCGCATGAATGTACTTGGCGAGTCTATGCATCCCATCGGCATTCGTTTATATTGGTAATGTCCGTTTGGTCCTGAGAACGCAGTTTTATGAGCGTCCTCCTCGTGAACCTCTACTTGGAAAAACCCGCTCTTTAGATCTACCACGGTTATATATTTTGCAGCCGCTAAATTTTCCAAAATCTCATTCTGGAATAGCAGTGGATAGCACGTACCGACTGTTATTTCGTTTAATAGCCGGAAATCTGTTACGACCCTCCAGCGTTTTTCTTCGTTTGTTCCCACGTTTTTTGGGACAATCCACATATTTAAGTTGTATGGGGACGTCGATGGCTCAATTATTTGTTGCTGCAGTAGTTTATCTATTTCGACTTGCATCTGTTCTTTTAGTTTTATTGGATAGCGTACCCTTTTGGCGACTATTGGCTTCTCTGTTGCCGTGGTTATTCGATGCTTAAGTAAGTTTGTAGCTTTTAGTGGCTCGCCGTCAAGGCCAAACACGAATGGATTGTACTCTATGAGGCTCCGGATGTGGTTCAATTCTTCCATGTTACAGCCAGATGTATCGACGATTCCCATTATTTTGCTTACTCGAGCCGCTATATCCGATTTCTTAATATCTTTGAAATTTTCGCTGCTGTTCTTTATATGCTCATTATTTTTACCGCTTACGGCATTTTTTTTTTTTATAATTTCATTATTTTTCACCTTTCCGTCTGAATTCTTAGCGCTAAAAAGCCCAATCATGGCTTCGTTTAACCCTTCAGCGTCGTCCCCAGCGATGCTGAATGGTTCCGACCCTTGTCTGGTTTCACATTCGAAAACATTTACTTCTGGTACTGGCACGTCAATTTATTTGTCTGATATGTTTATAATTTCCGCATATATCTTTAAGTTTTTATTTTCTCCTATAAAATTTTCGAATAAGATTCCCTCCTTTATATTTTGTAGAGGGACCCAGCCCACCTGTACGTGGCTGCTCTCATCTTTTATACGCGCAAATATTATTTTCCTCGATTTTGCGGGGATTTTAAAATATTCTGGTTTTACTAATGAGATTCTGATGCCTTTTAATTCTAAATAATTTTCTTTGACGCTTATGAGACCATTATACAACTTAAAAGCGTCCCAGCCAATGATGCCTTCCATTTCTATCGGAAAGGTATCGGGGACTACATGCAGATTCATTATTATACCGTTAAGAGGTATTTTAGTCGTCCCTAACGTGCAGCGTGCTCCGTGTGTGACGCCAGTTATTAGGACTTTTTCTCTGCTCTCTATATGCGTGTCTGTAGTGAGACAGCATTCTTTTATAATTGATACTTCGGCACCAGTATCCGCGTAAAATTTTGCGCTATAAGATTGCAGCTGATTGCTGTTTAATATTACTGATGGTGGTGTGCTTCCAGTACTCGATATATTAACCCTGCGGAGAGGTAGGTTCATTATTTCATGAATTTTTTCTTTACCAGCTAAATGGCTACTAGTTATAAATTCTGTTTCAATTCTTTTTTCTTTGTGAGAATTCTCAGCCTTTTGAGGAGCCTGTTCGGAGTCTGTTTCTAACGATACTTTAATTGCTTCATTTTTCATATACTTTTCATTGCGTAAAGTCTCGCTATCTTTACCTCTGATGTGTATTTTATTTGACTCTGTTTGCTCCTCTCCTTCAGCTGACTCCGTTTCATTTTTATACTCTATCTCCTTCTCTATTCTCGGGGCCCGCTCGGCGCTTGGGGAGCACGACGAGCGTCCTGCGAGTTTAAATGTTCCGTGCTACGCGTGGATATTTTTTCATCAGGTGCATCATTTGTTTCATTCGGAGGTCCTCTGTCGTTATAATTTTCATCCCTATTATAATTTCTATTATAATTATAATTTCCTCTATAATTATTGTTGTTACCGTACTGGTTGTTGTAATTGTTAATATTATTTCTTGAGTAATCAGCGTTTCTGTTGTAGTTATTATATCTGTTGTAGCCTGTATTCGTATAGGGGTTCCTTCTATAATCGTTGTTATAGTTTTGGCTATACGTGTTAGGGGGGTAATTATAATTATTTCGGTAGTTAAAATTTCCTTCCGTATTTTCCCTGTTATTATTGTTAAATTGTTCGCGTCCGTCGCTCCGATTTATTCTCCCATTCTCTGCGTCTCTTACTAGTGTGTGGCATTCACTTGTGTAGTGCCCCCTGCGTTTGCAGTAAGCGCAATTTTTATCCCTCACGTTTTGCTTATCCTGTGATACCTGCACTGGTGGATCATTTGTTTTTATGTCTGGGTTTTGAATTATCTTATTCGCTGCGTCTGCTACTAATTTCATACATACTTTTGTAGCATGCTCCCCGTATTCATTGCAATATGAGCAATATTGATAGTCCCCTGTTATTTTATTTTTATCTGTTGTGTCGCATATTTCTGCCTGCTCGTGGCTGTTCGCACGATCGTCCGTATCTCTTGTTTCTGCTCTCGCTTAGTATATTTGGGCCTCAATTCGTGCCGGCATTATTTCTCGTAGGCTTAAGTCGCTTTCCATTTTCAGCGCGGCTACTATAGCTTCGCCTAACGTTTTCGGGTTAAGGCATGTTACCCTGTAGTTGTAAAGTGATTGTATCCTGTACGTATATTGCTTTATAGCTTCTTTTTCAGCGCTCTCCTTTAATACGTGTCGTTGCCCGGGTGATAGTGTCGTGTCCGAATCGTATAGAGTTATTATTCTATCGTATAATTTTTGAACGCGCCTGCTGTATTCCTCTACTAATTACCCTCTGTATTGTTTCACTACTTTTAATTTTGCTAACAACGTGTCAACGCTTCCGATGCTGCTGTACCTATTTTTCAATTCTACCAAGAATTCATCTACAGATGAGAACTGTGCCAGGCGCGGTATAAATTCGGCGGCTGCTTCTTTTAGCTTTCTCGCTAGTGAGCCTATAAAAAATTTTTTATATACGGGGCTTACCGTCCACGATACCAGTCTTACCATTTGTTCGAAAAGGGGTAGTTTAACGGAATCGCCGTCGAATATCGGTATGTTTGCTGCTAGGTGACTTAGTGACGACAGTGCGTTCTGAATTGGGCGTTCGTAATTAGAATTTCCTGTGTAATGTGGGGGTACTGTAAATCGGTCTTGGGCGTTTAAGTAATTTCTATTTACCCAACCTAACTCGTCCTCTCCTGCAGGATAAAGTGGTGCCGCTGTGTTCTGTCTATAACAATTATTGTCGTGGTTTGTATTGTGGGTGATGCCGTAGTTTCCGATTTCTTGCTCACCTTGAGCTACTGGGGTTCGTACTTGTGTTTGACGCCGTGTAACTTCTCCGTATGTCTGTTGTGATAATTGATGTTTTGGTTGTGTAGGTGTAGGTATTCGATTTGTATATTGTTGCACCGCTTGTGCCGCTGCTTCTCTCATTATATCGTGTAAATTAGTGTCGTGTTTGGCTTGTGTTTTATTGCTATGTGGATTTGTGACTCGTCGATTCATTTCAGTTGTCGCGTTTTCACGTTCGGTAAATGAAGTTAAATTTTCAAATACGGGGGGTCTATGTGTTTCTGTGTGGGATGGCGCATCAGTTTTGTTATCGCTTATGTCCTGTCTATAAGATAACTGTCCGCGTTTGATGCTTGGCGTTAGTTTCCTTAACATTTTCATCATAAAAAGCCTCTGTTTTTTGCTGGCCTTCTGCCACTCTGTCCATGTTTCCGGATCATCTTCTAAATTAATCTGTATTACTTCGTCATCTGTGTCAATTGGTCCTGTTTCGTGTATATCTGTGCACCTCACGGCTTCTTGTACTCCCCTTCCCAGTGTATCATTTGTTTCTACGTCACTCATATTGTTGCTCTTAAGTCTTTTTTCTTTTCTGTAGTTTGTCTTGTGCTTTTGTTGTTCGTATTTATATTTTTCTAATCGTAAAACGCCGTCGTTTCTGTGTACTTTGTGTTAACCTGATAGATACGCGCGCTCTATCGAGTATTAGTTGATAGTCTTTTTTTTCGTTTTTGTTTTCGATTGGCTCCTTGTATTTATTAACTAATTTAAAAAATTGTGTATGGGGTGTTTGTCGTTTGTATCGGTTATATGCTTGTGCATGCAATTATGGGTTGCCGCTGAGGTCTGAGGATATTGCGATTTAGAAATAATATCGATATTTAAGTTTTTTCTTTTAGGTGCGTATTTCCCTCGGGGGTTATGAGTATAGTATATACGAGTAATAAAAATTCACTTACCAGATCGCCGTGACGATGGTCAGCATGACGATGATCCCGTGCATACTTATGGGTTCCTTCTTTGATCCTTCCTGGAGTTGCTCAGCTTCTGCCTTCGCTCGTTGTTCCCTTCTCCTGTGCCGTGTATCCCGTGTTCTGTGGCTGGAGTCCGGGCTTGGCGTACCGTGCTTTCTTCTCTTTGTCTGTATTTTTCCGGGTTTAGTGAATGGTAGCTACCTCTAGTGTCCTGGTATGTTAGTCCACTGGCTTGATATGCAGTTTTTCCTTGTCTGGTATCCTTGCAGTATCTAAGATTTTCACGATTATATCTTCCTGTTCTCCTTTAATTTTCCAATTTCCTTATATTGTGGCACTTGACACACTGAATTTGGCGTCTGGCACTTTTGACACTTTTTTCTTTGTGGCGAGAGATATATTATTTTTCTTTCTTTTATCTATTACGTTAATTAAGACAAGAAAAAATTATTTAAAAAATTTTTTTTTTTTTTTGTTCCGCGAGACTAAGTGATTTACGCACACGCGACAGACCGTAAAAAATTTTATCTGTATCCCACTTCTGACACCAGCTGTTACGTGGGATTCTCAGAGCGGGAATAAATAGAAGCGTGACTTGTTGTTACTTATGCTTTATTAGAATTACTTATCATTGAGGGAAGTTGTGCATGTATTATCGTTTCGCGGACTTCGTCCTTACCCTCTCGCGTCTCTAGCTGATCTCCCTGTCCCTTCTCTCTACCCTTCCTATCACCTCTCTTCTCTATTCCCCTACCTTTTAGGCCCAAGCCAGCAGAAGCGCACGCATGCATAGCTATATGCTATCGTACCTAACAATTGTTTGGAATGAAATTTTCGAGTAACAAAAAAACTATTCTTTAGTTTATTACTATTTTTATACTTTTTTGCAAATTTTCTCTTTCATCAAAAAAGGCAAATTTCAGTACCATCTAGTACCCAGATTTATGTAATCATAAACAATCCGTTTTTTGTAATATGTTTTTAGATACACCATCATGGATGCAAAATTTTATCAGTGTGACAAATGTAACTCAAAATCTTCCAATCAAAAGTGTCTATCATTGCACGAAAAAATTCACAAAAAAAAACTGTTTGTATGTGATCTGTGTAGCATGATAATATTAGACAAAAAAAAACTATTTGCGTCACACAAAGAAATGCCAAAACATTTAAAAATATTTTAAGTGTATCAAATGCGAAAAAAGTTTCAAAAGAAATTATCACTTACAAAGACATTTAAAAAGTCATGAAAAAACGTTAAAAAAATATTTGTCAAAATTATGTAAAAGGTTATGTAAGAGCAGAGCACCTAAAAAGATATTTTAAAGTATGTAATCAAAATAAACACCGTAAGTGAGATAATTGTAACAAAATTTTTTGTTATGGTCAAATAAAATTATATGTGAAAATTCGACCATTTGTAACAGTTAATATATAAGGCTTTACGAATATATTTACATTATACATAGGGAAGCTGAAATGGATTAGAGGGAGTGAAAAGGGGAGCTGGGGGGAGCGGCGGGAGGTGGGGGAGAGGGAGGGAGCTAGCAAAAAAGTAGGATTACTCAAAAAATGCAAGAAAATGAAAGAATAACTACCTTATTTGGGGGGGAGCTGCGGTGCAGGGGGGAAAGGGGGGAGCGAAATTTTGCTCTAACTCTTACGACTATATAATATAGGAAGATATATACAAGTGGGGCTAACGCCCACCTGCGCGCTCTGCGGGCCAACCCCTAACTAACAGATTGAGTAGATAAAATAACGACATTACTTGTGTATTTATCGATGCAGGCTAAAAATAAGTTGACAACAGCAGAATAAGTGACTCAAAAAGGAGTTGATAAAACATATGAGTAACTAAACATAATTAACTTAACATCAACATTAATTTTCCAATAGTATTTTAAAATAATATAAGAGAGGGTCTTCCATTACACGAATTAAAATTGAAAGTAAATGCTATAGTAGTGTTAATAAGAACTTTAAGTATATCAGACGGTCCCTGTAGAGGCACAAATTAAAAATAACAAAATTATTGAAGTATAATATAGAAGCAGAAATAATTATGGGAGAAAAAAAAGCAAAGTTTATATTCCTAGAATAACATTGAATACTGGCACCTTATTATCATTACCTTTTGTCTGCTATAGAAAACAGTTTTCCTTTGTATCAGCATGTTTTATATTTAATAAAAAATTAGAAGAACAGAGATTTGATTTTTTCGGATTGTATATTCAGAAACCTTCATTTTCTTACGGACATCTAAAAAAAATATTTTTATTCAAATTGGATCCGAGAATAAATCAGAAACAAAATATATTGGTTAGCTAGAATTTTGTCAGTAATTAAAGAATATGTAACTTTGAAGATCGTCACATTAAAACAGACGTATGTTAATTCATAAAAACCATAAAAAACAAATGTGTGAAAAGTGTGGAAAGGGCTTTAAAAGAACAGATGTATTAAAATGACACATAAAATGTCACAACATTAAGCTAACAGAATGAATTGTTGTTTTGAAAGCTAAATTGTGTTTATCTATGAAATTATACCCCCTCCTAAATTCTGTCTTTTACTTAATAAAGTCCTCAAGTAATTAAGAATTTTATATTTTGGTAAAGTAGACATGGACCAGAAAGAGATTTGAAATATAAAAATTCAATCAAGTTAAACAAACAGTGGTACTTCAGAGACATGAAGTAGGTAAGGGGAGTAAATAGACAGAGGGAGACCTATGATCAGTGACTTCAAAAACCCTAAAAACGAGGTATGACTTAGGTACCAAATTGCGTATATTTTTCAACATTTATGATGGTAAAACATTAGATAAATTAGTATTTTATTGGGGGGGGGCGAGGGGGAGCTGAGGGGAGCGGGGAAAAGTGGGGGGGAGCTCACTCAAATATAATTTGATTATTAATGACGTTAAAACAAGCAAATAACTACGTAAATCGAGGGGGAGCTGAAGGAGAGTGGTGGTGAGTGAGGGGAGCGGGGGGGCTGAGACTCACTTTTGTTAATACAACTATATAATATTGGGAGATATATGTTTTCCTTATCATATATATATATATATGTTTTACTCATCATAGAGATACATATATATAATGTAAGCTACTACCTCTTATCGATACTAACAACAATAAATAAAACTTGAATTTAAAGTTTTGGTAAAGTTGGTTAATGCTTTAAAAAATCCGTGTTATAAAATATAATTTTTTGGTAAATTGTCATGTATTTATATATTTACGCCTTCTGTATAACAACAAAAGTAGTAGAATATGTGAGGAAGACAATGGGTGAAAAAAATGAATTCGTTATAGGTTGAGTAACGGAGCGGTGGAAGTGTGGCGGAGCATTTGTTCATCTATGTCATGAGCAAGTTTTACTAGATACGTCGCTCAGTAAGAGATAAAGCACTTTTTTTCCACAAATAAGATAAATCTGTTTCTACCCAACCGATTTAAACACTTTTTTTTTATAATGGTACGAGCATACGAATGACTGAAAAATTAGTCCGAACTGTAGATGGTGCTGCTAGAATTAATGAAAAATGTCTGAATTGACCAAAATTAAAAAAAATTTAATCACAATTAAAGTGTAAACACTTTGGACACAGTTATTCTCACCAAAATGAATAACAAACTATTAATTATATTGCCGATATATTCTAAGTCTAAATGATATTATTAAATGCAACATGGCCGCCAATAAATGGCAAAAAAGGTAATTAAAAGGACCTTTTTATCGATAAATAAGACAACTCCAATTCTACCCAACTAATTTTGACAATTTTTTTTTAAATAAAGGTAAGAGCATACGGATCACTGAGGAATTAGTCCGAACTGTAGATGGCGCTGCTAAAATTTATAAAAATGGCTGATTTAACAAAAATTTATAAATATTGCACAACATTTGAGATAACCCTTTAAATAATGTTATTATCTGGATGTATTATAAATTTTAATAAGTGTTTAAATGTAGCTGCATGCGATCTTTAGATGCATTTGATATTACTTAACTTATAAGATAGTACAGTAACCTTTGCTCTTATGGGCAACTGATCAAAACTTTTATTTTATCTGATACAACGATATTATTACATAATTGTGTTAATAAAAATTAGATTTGTATCAAACTACAATTATTCATTAAATAATACTTCTGAGTGACATGATAATTATTTGACTACTCCGACATGTATACGAAGCCAAATCATTATAAAGTTTATATTAATTTCTCAATTCTTTAGTTTATTATTATTATCAGAGGTTACTTTTATGGTACTACGAAAATAGTTAAATCGCTTTTTTCTATATATTCAACAGAGCCAGCAGATTTCTTAGGGTAAAAAAACATTACTGCCTTATACTTTCTCTAAGGATTTGTAGTTTAAATTAAACTATTATTTACTATGCAATATAAATTTTTCATGGAGAAGTAAAAAGTAGCTTCACAAATCCTGAGTAAAATATATAGTATTGTGGAATAAAATCTAGTCATTATAAAACAAAAGTAAAACGTTTAATAATGGATTTTTATTATACATTACTTTATATTACATACTTTCAAAGATTAACTCACCACAATATTAACCGTCATTATTATCATTTCATAACTATTATTGCCTAATAAATTAAATCCCTCTTCTGTTTTGAAATCATCTGTATCTTTACTATTATCAATTCTGTCATCTGTGATATCTTGCTTATCTTCATTGAGTTTTTCAGTTTCTCTAAAAGAACATAATTTTGCTTTGATGAGTTGTATTGATTATTTAAAGTAAATTTTAATTATCAAAAACAGCGGTAAAAAAAATGGATCAAGTTCATTTTGCACAAACATGAAGCAAACCATCTTCTCTCTTTTTTTATTTATCTGCTTTGTGTTTGAATGTAAAACCGATTAACATAAGTAACACAAAGTATCGGTTATGCTTTTATCAAATAACTAAGATACTTAAAGGAGAAAAATATTAGTAGAGTGATGCAAGCTTTCACAGATAACTTTTGCAGTAAGCTGAATACAGGAGCGTAAGATAACTTTTTAAAGTTTCTCGAGAAATTTCCTTAATGATAATTGTACTATTTACGAAGTAGTTTAAGAATTATTAAAGCATAACAAAATAAACTGTATGACTGCCCCCCTATTATTTGTTTTTTTCTAGATAATTAATTTTTTGTGTGGGAAAATAAATTTGGTTGATATTTAGTTACAACTTTGTGTATATATATACTCTGTCTTGTAATCTGACTTTAAAAAACCATTTTTTAAAATAAATGAAGAATCTAATTAAAAATGAAATAAAACCGCTTCTTATGAGCAAATTGATATTTATAATGGTAATCAACTTACCCCAGTTAAAGATATTTTTTTGACTCTTCCAAGAGATCCATACACTAGTGCTTCTGTAGCCGCTTTTCTAGGAATATCATTGAAAACTTTGGATGACTCATATATATAGCTTGCTTAAACGTATCTTCTAGCCTAGCTTTTTTCAGACTTTTTGGTGGACATGTTAAATTTACTATTGTCACATGGACTTACAATGCTCTTTATGATTACAAAGCGATTGATTAAATAATTGTTAATCCATTTATGTAAGAATCATTCCGTCAAAAGTGCTAACTCTCTAATTGTCACGCAAGTATTTTTAATTTCCGTCAATTAAGCCATTTTTTGTAAAATCTAGCAGCGCCATCTACAGTTTGGACTAATTTTTCGGTGATCCGTATGCCCTCACCTTTATTTGAAAAAAAAATTTGTTCAAATTGGTTGGGTAAAAATAAAGTTATTTTATTCATAAAAAAAAAATTCCTTTTTATTAACATTTTTGGTCTTTTTGGCTGCCATATTAAATTTACAAATACCACACGGACTCACAATAATTGTAAAAATTACTAGCAATTAAGTGAATAATTTTTCATCCATTTGGGTAAGAATAAGTCCGTCAAAAGTGTTTACACTTCAATCATAATACAGGTTTTTTGAATTTCTGTCAATTTAGCCATTTTTCACGAATGCTTGCAGCGCCATCTACAGTTCGGACTAATTTTTTTGTAATCTGTATGCTCTCACCTTCATTTTAAGAAAAAAATTGTCGAAATTGGCTGGGTAGAACTGGAATTTTTTTATTTATGAAAAAAAAGGAACTTTTAAATACCTTTTTTACTGTTTATTGGCGGCCATATTGAATTTACGAGTATAATATAGACTTAAAATGCATTGTATTCTAACGTGGCGATATAGTTAATTTGTTTTTTGAGTTTATTGAGTTTTTTATTCATTTTGGTAAGAATAACTGTGTCCAAAGTGTTTACACTACAATAAATATTTAAATTTTCTCAATTTTGGTCGATTCAGACATTTTTCATTAACTCTAACAGCACCATCTACAGTTCGGACTATTTGTTCAGTAATTATTATGCTCTTACCTTTATATAAAAAAAAATGTGTTTAAATCGGTTGGGTAGAAACAGAGTTATTTTATTTATGGAAAAAAAGTGCTTTAACTCCCACTGAGCGACATACATAGTAAAACTTGCTCATGACATAGATAAACAAATCTCGTTGTAGTGGTGCGCCTATGCCATAAGAGTACAAGACCTACTCCAGAAAGGTAACTAAAAGAGAACGTAAGCTGGCTGCCATGCTGCCTACCTTGCCCATAGCTCAGCACTTTACTTGGCCTACAGGGTCTATAATTTAATAAATAAAATAAAGTATTTGAACAAAATCACGCAACTTGAATTTTAAGATTGAGTACGGGGGGGTTGGTGCGTAAGGCGTGCACGGAAAGCCTCACTTGTATACATGTACACATGGGACGTTCCATGTCAACTGGAACACTGCTCTAGACATTTTTTAAGTTATAAAAAAAAACAGCTGAGGGCTTAGACTTTTTGTTTTTGCAAGAGCTTTCGAATGCCATGTGGCAGATTACAAATCTTTAAAATGGCGACCCCAAAATGGCCGCTGTTTTTATTGAAACAGCAGAACAAACTATGCAATGTATCTGCAAACACAAATTTGAGATCTAAAATTATGCCTTCTTGGGCTTAAAATGTTAGTTGTAATATTTTGTTTAAAATGCCGTGTAGTGCTTAATTTTTTTTTTAAATGGCAGCTTGGAAATATGGAAAATGGGGCTTTTTTCTGCAATTTCGCGATATTTTGGGCTTGTTTTTGCAGCCAACACAAATTTGGGATCTGAAAATATGCATTAATAGGCATAAAATGTTGGTCATGATATTTTGCTTAAAATGCCATCTGGTGCTTAATTTTCTTTTAAAATGGCGGCTTGGAAATATAGAAAATGGCTTTTTTTTCTGCAATTTCGCGATGTTTTGGGCTTGCTTTTGCAGCCAACACAAAGTTAAGATCTGAAAATATGCATTTATGGGCATTAAATGTTGTTAATGATATGTTGCTTAAAGTGCCGTAAAGTGCTCAATTATTTTTCAAAATGGTGGCATGGAAATATGAAAAATGGCGCCTTACTTCTGCACTTTCAAGATATTTTGCACTTGTTTTTGCAGCCAACACAAATTCAAGATCTCAAAATATGCATTCATAGGCATAAAATGTTGGTCATGATATGGTGCTTAAAATGCCGTAAAGTACTAAATTTTTTTTTCAAAATGGCAGCTTAGAAATATGGAGAATGACGCTTTATTTTTGCAATTTTGAGATAATTCGAACTTGTTTTTCCAGCTAACCATACGGTATACTTTATATGTTTTAAAATGTTTTGTTGATAAAACAATAATATCCTTATTAGATTATTTAATATATCATTTATTAACAAAATTTAATGTCATATGTACATAAATAATGTAGTAATGTAAGAAATACTTTCCACTTAAGTATACCACATCGAACAGCTGTACAAACTCCTCTAAGGGGATCCAAAAGTAGAGTTCAAATTTTAATTTTGCGCCATTGGCCTCTGTCAGTAACTATACAGTTTTTTTATTTTTATTGAAACACGAATGCAAAATCAGTGAAATCCAAGATTATATGCCCTAGATACTATCATTATTTATTGCTGTACAAAATTTTTAATTAATACATGAACAACACCTTAAGAAATTTTTGCACCAACATTTTTTTTTGTGCAAAAATTCTTCAAGTTGTCATTCACGAATTCACTCTAATCTTGTTATGCTAGTAGATAATAATGGTTTCTAGGGCATATGATCTTGGATTTTGCTAATTTTGCATTTGTGTTCCAATAAAATAAAAGAAACTGTATAGTTACCAACAGAGGCGAATGGCGCAAAATTTAAATTTGAAATCTACTTTTGGATCCCCTTAGAGGAGTTTGCACAGTTAATGAATGTGGTATACTTATCAAGTATTTCTTACATAATTATATCATTCATACTGATATTCATATTCATGTACATATGATAATGAATTTTGTGAATAAATGTTGTACAAAAGTATTTAATTAAGATTTATTTGTTTCACCAATAAAACATTACAAAACGTATGAAGTACACCGTATGGTTAGCTGCAAAAACAAGCGCAAAATATCTCGGAATTGCAGAAAAAAGGCCTCATATTCCATATTTCCAAGCCACCATTTAAAAAAAAAATTGAGCACTTTACGGCATTCAAGGCAACATATCATTAACATTATTTAATGCCTATAAATGCATATTTTCAGATCCCAAATTTATGTTGGCTGCGAAAACAAGCCCAAAATATCGCGAAATTGCAGAAAAAAGCCCCATTTTCCATATTTCCAAGCCACCATTTTTAAAAAAAATTAAGCACCACACGGCATTTTAAACAACATATTATGACCAACATTTTAAGCCCAAGAAAGCATAGTTTTAGATCTTAAATTTGTGTTTGCAGATACATTGCAAAGTTTGTTTTACTATTTAAATAAAAATAGCAGCCATTTTGGGGTCACCATTTTAAAGATTTGTAACCTGCCACATGGCATTCAAAAGCTCTTGTAAAAATGAAATGTTCAAGCCCTCAGCCTTTCTTTCATAACTATAAAAAATGTCTAAAGCAGTGTTTCAGTTGACATGAAACGTCCCAATTATATATTCATATATCTATATATACATCTCCCTAAATTATATAGTTATTTGTGTGGGGCATTCCACATATCCCCTCCACAGCCACTCTACAGCTCCTCCGCAGACCCTTAACATAGCCTTCCCACAGCCCCCCTACAAATAAGCTCAAATTTGACCATTTTCATCGATAATTTGACATTTTCTTACTTTTTCCTAAGACACCCCACAGCCCACAGTAGGGGATTTTATTTTATTTTTTCAAAAATACATAGTGCCTAAACAAAAGAAGGTAGATCAATGATTTTACTTTCAAATAAGAGCTGATTGTCTGCAGGTAGAACAACTATAGAGAAAATCTGAAAAAATTTTTATTTGCCGGGAAATTTATGGAAATACGAAAAATTCTTGAAACTTTATATTTATCAACAAATTCATCGTGTAAAATGTGCGTCATGGATTAAATATCAACAATACTTTAAAAATTCCACAACGTTAACATGTTTTTCGAACATATACTACAGTTATAAGTCAAAAATTACTAAAATATTTTTAAAATAACCTCTAATTCTTCATAAATCACGTGTATATGTTTTTTCTCTTAACTTCCGTTCCGTTTTTGGCTAACTTATTTGTGTATAATTATTGTTTTCTGCATTCAATATAATTTAAAAACTGAATCATTACGAAGTGTCATAATCAAATCATAACCTACAAATACTGTACAAATAATCTTTAATTATGTTTAATGTCCAAATTCTGACGTATTGTTGGTTTATAAAAAATGCAGAATCGCATTATCCAATGTTTTTGACGTAAGCAAAGCACTTGTAGGTTGATTAAGTATTATAGTCTGAACATAACCTTGAGACAATATATTCATAACCTAAAATTACGTTTTTTTCAACAGTTTTTGCTTGTTTTTTGTATTAACAGAAGTAAAAAGCTTATTTTAAACTGTAATTAAAAAAAAAGTGCACCTGAAAAACAGTTAATATTTTAACATACACTCTGAATATTGTGATATTAACGTTCAGTTATGGTTTTTCTCTCAGGTTCCCCTTGTGATTTGCTTACACAGTTGTCAAAATTTTTTTTACGGTATCGGATGTAATACTGGTGCTGGGAAGGAATAGATTTATTTAGAACATAACCTAAAAATACTACGTAAACAACTTTCAATTACGGTTTTATGTACGCTTCCATTTATTATTTGTTTTTAGAATTGTAATTACTTATCGCTCTCTGAATAACACATATGATAAGTACTGTGATAGTGAACAAAAGTTTAACAGTCCACACGTTACTCTTAAAGTTTATGCAATCAACCTTGATTTACACATTTTCAAATACTTTTCACGTATCTTATACACAAAAAGTTGTCAAAATTTACGTATTGCTAGTGAAATATTAGTGCGGACAGATTGGTGTTGCAGTTCGAACTTAACCTTAAACTGCTTGACTACAAATTTTGTGTTAAAAATTTTCTAACAATTTCCGCTGATTTTTGTACATTAAATTAAACAAAATCAACTTTTTACTGTTTGAAGAACACGCAAAGTACTGATTCATATTATAAATTGTACAGTCAAAAAAATAGTCTCGAAATATATTGGGAATAGCATTTACTAAAACTTTTTTAAACATTCAAGAGCAAGTTAATTCTATGCCTTAGATATATAATAACCAGCTGAACCCATTATTCTGTACGTTTAAGATCTTAGAATGTTCATTTTTTAACCGCTTAACAGTGACTGAGTGCTATTTCCTCATAAGCTTATTACGCAGGGAGTTGTATGCTGAAGATGTTTAATACGCAGAGAGTTCCATAATTCAGACGTTTCAAACTTTTTATTCTGCACAATGCATGTAGATGCTTACCACTTAGTTATTTCTATGATTTAGACGTTTGAATCACAGAAAGTCCCGTGCAGTAGAAGTTCAATATGCAGGATAATCCATGAATCAGAGTTTCACTTTCTCGGGCTTCATCCCATTGTACTCACAGAGAGTGGACTGCTTGCTAAGCACGCAAAGACTAATTATTCTTATTAATTTTTTTTAACACTAATATAAAAAGATAAGCGTACTGGGAAAGTAGTCATAAGCAGTCCCTCGAAGACACTGTTACTCACTTGGCAATCTAGAAAATGATGGAGCCAATCAGTGCAGTGCCTACTCATCTTTATGCAGAGAAACATGAGTTGACTTGGTAAAGCACAAGTGCTCACGATCTTTTTTGCTTTTTTACGTAGCTTTCTGAACATACATATACATAATTTAATGCTGTTTTTCTGCTGCATGTATGTCCTTTCTGTATCTGGTTTTCCAATATGAACAGCCCTTATTCCAAAAAAGATAATAGACCTAAAGTTACAAAAACGAACTCACCAGTACTAATCTGCGTAATGCCTCGAGGGCTTTATGTATATTTCTAGAGTAAAAACATAACGTTAACCTTTAGGTCTTTTGTTTTTCTAACTTCCTGCTAATACTTTATATTTATATCAAATGTGGATTAACTGTTTACTGTTATTTATCAGATTGTTATCGTAAATAGTTCGTGATAAAACTAGTTTTTTGGATAAGCTATTAATAGCAGCGGGTAAGTGACAATGCATTTATGTTTTGCATACTTATTTAATGTACATTATGTACCAGTATTCAGTGAACGATAAATGTTTACACAAAGTAAAAACCGCTGTCACATATCGTTTTTATTAGAGAAGATTTATATGCTACTCCTTTGAACCCTGCTTTTCGAGAGCAAAGTACCATATGTTTTCCAGATGGACAATCGGATTTTCTGCTCATAGAAAAGTATTTTGCTATCCTCTGCATGGTGTCCACCCTAACCTTCGGCTCATGAGGCAGTTTACTCGCAGAGGATGCTAAAGTACTTTTACTAATAAGCAGTGAATGTGATATGTACCTGATAGGTTACGTTGCAGTTTGTTCCCTGAAATCAGGGAAAAACGTATTCTTATTGCAGGAAGAAAATAAAAAATAAATACGGGCCTCGAGCAGAGATGGGTCACAATTACATTTACAAGCAATACATATGTGATTACACATGTAATATATGTAATAACCACATAAACTTTTGGGATGTAATACATATGTAATACATATGTTGATCCAAGTGCTTCAAACTTAATAACTTTACGTGTTCAGAAATACTAAAAGTTAACTTAGTACATTAACTTATAAAAACATATCTGCGTTTTACTCGAAGTTAAAATTGATTCAGTACTGAAAAAGTCAATAAAAAACAGAGATTAGCCACGAAAACATCATTGTTATGAAATACAATAAATGCATTAACCTTGCTGATTTTCAGTGTACTAAACAAAAGAGTTATGAATCAAAATAATGTCAGCAAGGGTGGGCGCCCTCGCAGAAAAAACGTTTAGGAGTAAATCTCGGAAGAAAGCGAATGCCTATAAATAATGCTAGTCCCTCAACAGTACGTGATTGAGCTTTGGAATTATTAAAAAAGGATAACATCATTAAAGAAGTTTTAAAAACAGCCCTATAAATAGCTGAAAAACGAAAAAGAGTAGAAAATCAAAACCACCCTAAAAGCGCTTCAGATGACCAATTCAGATGGCTTGTACTTCCTCGTTCCGTTAGATTTATAATTGTTTATTTTATAATAATTTAAATTTTTTCTCTAATTAGTTTTGTGTCACTTTATTTAACGTTATTTGTATAAATATATAAGAAAACAAAGAAAAGACGAAACGTCTGGTTAATCTTTTAATATTAGTTATTAACGTCTGCATTTGAGAAGCGGCAGTGGGCTACTGACCTAAACCCCGCGCAAAGAAATGCACCTTGCACGAAGTTTTGGTTAAAACTTCTGCGTCTTACTTGCTATGGGACCGATACTTGCTAACTTTATGTGTTTAAGCTTCATGGCTCGCTTCCGTTGTCACTTGACACTTCCAAGAGCCACGAAGTACACAGTCAGCTTTGGTAAGCAACAACTCTCGTGGAGTATGACTCTGTAAAGAGTCTTAAAATTTTATCATTGGGAATGAAATTTAACAGAATAAAATAGAATAAAAATAAAAATTTATTTATTTATGCAAGTCGTCACCTAACAGCCTCCCCTTCTTAAGAGTATCACCGTTCTCGGTGAATATATATTATATTATATATTTTTTTTTTTTTTTTTTTTTTTTGTTATTCTTTCATCTCATAAGTAAACATTAATGAGTTACATAACATAAGCATATTACAATAATTCTTATAGTAATATAATAAAGTTTTAATTTACAGAATTATTTCATTTGTTTATTTGGGACTAAGAGTAAGGGAAGGAATGGACTCGTGAATATTACGTCTTCTTCTTCTCATTGGCCCCTGGTTTTTTGTTGTTGATTACAAGTCTATTAAGTGTATCGAGATTTGCTGACACTCTTATCTCAAGGCATAGTTTATAGTGCCAGTCGTATTTTACCAAGTTGATATTTTCCTGGCATGATGGGCAGATCTTTTTTAATTTCATTTGTGTTTTGCACAGAAGACTGTGCAGTTCAAGGTGGCATTTATATTTTAATTTCCACACGATGAATGTGTTACTATTTCACGGTTTTTTTGCGAGTCTTTGTGGGAGTAATTCTCCCCATACATTTTGAGTCCTTTGAGGGCCCTTTCCGTTGATTCTCCATTACAGTATGTAGCGAAGCTTATGTATACCTGTCTTCCATCGTCGCGTATGACATCTAATGGGTTGTAGTTTAAATGGCTCAAAGGGTCGAAGGTCATTAACAACCGGGTGTATTCATCTGGATTCATAATGGCCGGTACCTTAGATACTATTTTTCGTGGAAGTGAGTCATTGTCCTTTGGATCGTTATTTATTTTAATCGTGTTTTCTGTTTTTGATTCTTTTGTGATTACATTTTTGGCTGCTGAGTTATGCAATACACTACTATCTGGCGCATGTTTTCTACCCACTCAGCGCATCCATACGTTATATGAACGGGAATAATATCTTCCCGTATTTTTTGGTAGAAAAATAAATATCTTCTATTTACTATTTGTTTTCGAAAAATTCAATAAAATAGTTTGTATTAATAGGTTTTTTAATAATGACGCTTATTTTAGTCCCGGTAAGATTTACTCTTACAAATTGTAATATTGGACTAAGCTCTTCCTCATTAACTTTTTTAAGGGTTTTGACTTCCGTCGTTAATTCTACATTCTTAGCTGGTGCTTCGATGTTTCGTGAAGATGATTTGTCTTCTATTTCTATGGTTTTTTGTATTATTTAAGGTTGCTGCAGCAACTGCTGCATAACATAGTTGGTAATATTCGACTTCGTAGCTGGTGTATGGGGCCGAACATGGCTGTTCTTCTAATGATAACATCGGACCAAATTTGTTAAACGATGTTTCCAATTGGCGCTTATCAACTGGTTCTTCGGTCATTATGTTTAACCAACGTCCATTTTCCAATATATTATGGACCTTAACTTGTCTTTTATTTGGCAAGGGGACAGGTGCCGTTGACTTTGCCCGATTCCTCTCGTCTGATACATTCGACAATGAGTTGAATAGCTCCTGTAGCGTTAGCGATGCATTTAGGTTATCAGCTGCTATCGCTGCCTCCCGTGGTGAAAGGAATGCCACTTCGTAACTTGAGTACCCCATAGCATAGGGTTTCTATTCGATGGACCTCACTATCCCGAAGTTTTCCAGAATTTTTTTTAGCATTTGCCTACTATAATCCTCCTGCAGCAGTATGCTAAGCTGGGATCCATCAGCCATTACTTCTGTGATATTAGCGTTTTGTTTGTCCATTGTGTGTGTAATTCTGCGAGCGTAGATATTATGGATGTTGTGAAGATCATTACTTAATACTGTAGATGTATAAGTGTTCTCGTAGTATAATTCGTGTTGTTGTTGTTCGTAAGTAATGTATAAAATGCAGATATGAGAATAAAATTAGGTGTATAAAACTATTGGATAATAGGTAGGGAATACATGGATAGATACAATTATTACTTTTCATGCTATGCCAAAATATTTGCGTATTTGTAATACAATTGAATAAATAGTTTTAATACATGCTAGAGCTTAATATTACAAAAGAAAAAAAACTTTTTGACAATAGAGTAACATGCAGCTAAAATAGAAAACAACATGCGCTTGTAAATTTAAAGCCTAATTTTTATTATTTTCATAATTATTGTACTTATTTATTTATATTTATATTAATTTATAGATTTCTTTTTTTTTTACTAATAATAAACGTACTTTATATAAATTCTAAAGATAAAATTAAACAATAAAGTGAAGTTAAGAAGAAGGAATACGTAAAAGAAAAAAAATTGATTTTACAAAGCTTAAAGTTAAAATCTTAGAACTAAGTGATGTGTGTTCGACGTAGAAGGTGGCTAGTTGAATGGTAGGGTTTAAGTATTGGGTTCATATTCTGCTACTTGTGATCTTTTCTCGTAGATCAATGGTTTTTGTAAGGATTGACTTCGTTTCTGTAGTTTGTGTACAGCGTTGTCTTCTGCATGTAATCACATGTCTGTGGTAAGTCATTAACTCAACTTGTTGTTGACATAATGGGTGAGTTAATTTTCGGTTCATTTTGTATTTTGTACTCCTTTTAATTGGTTCAGCGCATTTCGTGCGACATTCGGGTTCATCGTTCTGCAATGCTAAAATAGCGCTTTTAGGATCCATGTATTTTACATATCCTTTGGATAATCTTTCCTGCCAATCTCTAACAGCATGACAATATTCTAGGGTGCCAAATTAAGAGAAATGATTAAAGAAATCTCTTTCCCTTTTCGTTTCTTCTATATTCCACGGCAGAAGACACATAAGTCTTTTTAGATCAATGTTTAGTGTATCATTGTCGTTTCTTGATGGTGTTGGTGAAGAGATCTTTTCTGCTTGACAAATAGTGGATTTCATCTCAAAAGGAGAAAGTCTTTGAACTTTTTCTCCTGTATTTAGTGTTTCATCAGTTACTTTAGTAAATGAATCACTATTGTATTTGGTGGTTATAGTTCGAAGTTCATAACTATGTAAATCCGTAAGTATGTGCATTTCCTTAATATTTCCTTTACTTTCTAATTGTTCGATAACTTCATGTAAAGGTTGGCTTATGTTAACTCTAGTCTTTATTGTTATTTTATATTCGGGGTTCATTGTTTTACCTGGAAGGAAAATAGTATCAAATTACTATTGATTTATGAGTCCATTTCCAGTTTTTGGGGTGTATGGCGTGGGAGTATCAAACACCGTGTTTTCATTATAGGTCTAGTTTTCGATGATTTAGGTATTTTTGGCTTTTCTTTAATTTCAACATACAGGTCAGTTGGTTTGTGTTCATTTGGTTCTTGTTTTATGGTTAGTCGGGGTTCTGCGTTCAGTGAGTTGATGGTACGTTTTATAAATTTTTCCGAGACACTACGTTTCATAATTTTCTTTAAACAGCTTTTTGCTTTGCTGATGAGTATTGCTATTATAATCATAATAATAATAGCTTCAATGACAGTTCGTATTAGAGAAAAAAGAGAAGTTTGTTTTTCCTCCAACTTTCGGGTCCGTATTTTCTCCATTTGATTTATTATATTTTGTGCATTTATTTCTTTATCTGTCCATGCTTGATCATTAAAGTTTATTTCTCGAATCGATTTTATAGCTTTATGGAAGTCATAAGTGTCTTTTAAGAGTTCATGTAGTACTGTTAAATTTAAGTTCACTTCTACCTGATGGTTATATTGTATTTAAGTGATAATCTTATGTTCACTGGTTAAGGTTAATCTGTGAGTTTTTCCCGTACATCCATCATTCATTCGTAGAAGACCTATGCCTTTTACTCTTCCTTGTTGATCCATTTTATTAGGACAGATAATGTTTAATTGTTCTTCATTGGGTATTAAGAATAACCATGAACTATTAGCTGGTAAATAAATCCATTGGCTTTCGGTTTTCAGCGTAAACATAATTTCACAGTATTTAAATACTTCTGGTCCAGATCGTAATAACATAAGAATTTCACATTCGTTTATAGAATAGGGTTTCTTCAGCGGTTTGATAGCCGAGCATATATAACCATATACTGTCTTATCACATTGGTTAAATGTAACTACGTTTAGTCGTAAATACGAATTATAGTCTGCTGCTTCTGCTCAGTAAGGGTACGACGGTTTTATGTAGGCAGATCCATTTTGTTCTGATTAAGGTATCATGACTGGATGTTAAGGATTTCAGAAAATTCTCGAAGGCTCTTGCCAACCCGGCGTTGTACAGTTATCTGCTGACTACTGTATGAGTGAGAGAGAGCGCGAGTATGCGCGTGAGCGTGCGCGAGTATGTATGCGTGTGTGCGTGCGACTATTCCGGCCCTTTGTGTAGCGCCGAGCCGCCAGTCCACGTCTGTCTGCTCAAGTGGTCGCAACACTTATAGTTAAACCGCTTATAGTTAAAACACTAATAGTTAAACCGTTTATAGTGAAAACGCTTATAATTAAAACGCTAATTGTTAAAACGCTAGTAGTTAAACCGCTTATAGTGAAACTGCCTTAAAGTTAATTTGACTTTGTAAAGTACCCGTGCGATGGGACTCCGCATTAACTTCTCATTCCTTTGTTAAATTCATTATTAATGTGTTCCTCTTTTCTTCATTATAATATAGTTCTTTAATAGTTAAAAGAGTAGTGTTTTGTTATTACCAAAAGTTCCTTCCATATGCTGCGCACCTGCAACTTCCATCTTCCTCTCTCCTTTCGCTACAAGTCCGGCTACAATTTAAATTATACAGTCCACTTAATTGACACACAAGTCAATCCGCAACACTGAATGTAGTCTATAAAGATTGTTAGGGGTTCGATCTACGAGTAGCAAATGTAATATTACCATGGTCATATTTTCTTGATGTACAACATCTAATTGGCTTAGGGTACTTATTTCGCCAGCATAAAGATTTTCTATTAATGCTACAAACTCTATATTCCCCGCAAGGTTCTTTACATCCCAGGCTACTGTTCTAAATAAATTTGAAGAAAATAACTTTGGATGTGCTTGACCTCTTTGTAAATCATGCAAGATGTCAATCAGATCTTCATGGGAACGAATAATGTGATCTAGGGGAGCCTTAGTTCTTCTAAGGTATGCTGACAAATAAATCAGATATCTGTCAAGAGTAAAATCCTGTCCTGAAGTCAATATATCAGCAACTTGTTTTAAAATATGCTCATGGTGTTTCGTGGTATTGTATAGTTCTTTGAATGTGGCTGCAAAAATATGGCTATTTTGTTATAACAATTTAATATATTCTTTTTGATTGGTATCCAAATTGTTGATGTTAGTGTTTATAATGTTAATATCATCTTCTGCGACTGAGCCGTAAAGTCCTTTAGCAATGCTCCCAATAATTCCAAAAGGTGTCAGTCTTTTTGCTCGTATGCTGGGGGGTAGAATAATGTTATCTCCCCGCATGGATTTTCACAGTATTTATTATACTCAATATTGTTGCTTTGAGGGTGGTTAATCGCTTTATTTTTAAATTCAATAGGTCCATTTCCATATAGCGAGTGCAATTAGAATACCCAAACTATACAATACAATATCAAAAAGTTTCGTTTAATCCTTGAGTAGGTGTTTGTTTCAATATGAATTCATTAACATCCAGCCATATCACAATCTTCTAATCGGCTTTCTTAATTTTTGTTACACCGATTTGTTCGTAGTATATTCCAGGGTTGGTTTCGAGTGGTTCTATGCTATAGTTGCTATGATTAGCATAGTGTAAATCTGCGCGACCTTCGAGCGCTATTGTCATTAAGATGGCCAATATAATCAGCATCGTTGTGTTTTTTTTTTCTCTGGAAGACATGTAGAATATGTTTCTTACAAGATATCATTATCGGGGAACTAGTTCTAATTTATCTGTATGTTTGCGTATGGTTTAACCATTGGTTTTTTCAAGTAACACATTATTTTTCTCTCAAACTGTTCTAACCTTTAAAGACTTATTATTAAATCGATCAAATTTATAAGAACGCACTTCTTTCTTTACTTAAACGTAATCTCCTGGTTTTAACATTAAGAGGCTTAAACTTCTTATCATATCTTGTTTTTGCTTGTACTTTCATCTTTATTTGTTGATTTCCTGCCGCAATTTGCATTTCTTGAAGTCACCTTATAAGATCTTGTCAATATAGAGGGTATGTTCGTAATCTTTCATCTTTAGGTATCTTAAAGGGCAACCTCGCTACTCTCCCAAATACTAGTTCATAAGGCGTAAAATTTGTTGCTGCATGTACACTCGTGTTATACGTGAAAGCTGAAAATTTTGCTAAGTTGTCCCAGTCATCATATGTTTCAGAGTAAGTTCATATGAAGTCAGCTAGGGCAGCATGACTTCGCTCTAGGGATCCGTTTTGTTGAAGGTGGTATGCTGATGTAGTTAGATAGTTGGTTTTGCGGGTTTTCATGAGTTGTTCCAATAAATTAGACATAAACGTAGCATGTCTATCTGATAGAATTGCTCTAGGCGCACCATAAACCAATATTAGATTTTGTACGAGTGCATCGGCAAGAGTGCTTGATCTTAGGTCTGGTACAGGGACTAATATGATATATTTAGTCAAATAACACTGTATGGTCAGCAAATGGCAATTATCATTTGGTGTTATTCTTAATTTACCAACGGTATCGATGGAAACCTTATCGAAAGCTTTAATAGGTGTATTTGTAAGTACCGAGGGTTCTCTTGTTTTTAGTCGTTCAACTTTTTTCTCTTGACACTTGCTTCATTTACGTACATAATTGAAAATATCATTTCCCATTTCAGGCCAATAAAACCGTTCTCTTATTTTCCGGTAAATTTAGTTTATTCCCTTATGTCCTCCAATAGGGCTGTCATGTAATGTTTGTATTAGTTCATTACGTTCTTGGATTTTCGGAAAATCAACCTTACCGTAACAGACAGTAATTTGTATGGGTGTTTTATCAAAAACTGTTAATAACATTTTTGTTATTAATCCAGGTTCTAGTTTTTCTGTCAGATCTTCCCTTTTTTAAATTCTGAAGGTTTTAAGATTTCTTCTTAACAATATTTTTTAAAGTGATTTACAAGCGTTTGTAAGACTTTCTGAAGATACTAAATCAGTCGAAATTTCATTAATTACGATTGACAGTATATTATGTCCTCCATAATGTGTTATTAAAATTAAGCCAATTCTTGGTTTCTTCGATTTCAAATAGCTAAAGTCCAGTGCACCTATCGATGTCAACAGCTTTGAGACAGATGTAACTGGTTGACAATCCTTGCTAATAAAATAAACTATATTGTCTCTTTTGTATGTAAGGCAATATCTGGTGGTAATGACATTGTTTACTAGCTTAGCTCCATTTTCGTTCTTATAATTATCAGTACTACTGCTACTATCACTTAGCCTTACATACACTTTTCCGTGCTGTTTTTTGTATCGATTGATATGTTGAAAAGAGTATAAGTCCGATAGTAACATGAAATCAGGTGCAATAGTTCGATTCCTTGATTTATTTTCATTGCAGTTTATTTGTTTGTTGTTTTCATTTAAGTTATCCGGGGTTTCTTCTGTTATTTGTTGCGAGTCTGGCGCTTTAGATCGTCTGTTTTTTGCAGTAGCAAAAGTACTTGTTTGCGTCGGTGTGCTAAAACTTAAAGGTGTATTTTCCTTTATACGTGGGGTAATTAATAATTTTTCTCTTGTCCTTTATTTTCTTAAAATCTCTTCTTCATTGAACAGGGGTTTAAGACCTGTGTACGTCTGGATATATCTACAATTCTTTCATCTAATACAGAATCATCAAAATTATCAGGGTCGTAGGGGTCCATTCCGGTTAATATATCTTGAATTTCGGGGTCCGGTTTATCTTCATCAGAAAATCTAGTTACTGATAAAAAATTGGCCTGTTCGGGCTCATCATCGTTGTAAGACTTGTCCAAATATTCTTGAAGGCTTTGGTTACATCTCTTTGTTAACTCTTCTATTTCTTGATAAGTAACTTCATCAGTATTATTTGTCGTAGTTTTAGGTTGGTCTTCAAAAACGTCATCATTTGAACTTTCGCTAAGTGAAATTGGTGTAACGGAAATTTCAGTATTTGTCATGTCTGATTATGAATTAGTATCCGTATTTGAGTCTATTTCTGTTTCAGTCAGTTCTTGCCGTAATCTACTTCGTCTAGGGTCATTTACTGATATTTGAGTATCTTCTCTTGACGATTCTTCAGTATCGGTGGGGTCATTTTCGGAAAACATACTTGTTCTTGACGATGCACCAAGGGTAATTATATCTCGAACTGGTAATTGTGGCATTTCCTTATTTTCGGAACGATTATGCTTGATTTCTGTATTTTCTAAATTCGCATCGCAAGTGTGTGATGTTAAGGCTACTGATTCTGAAAAATTCATTTTTAATGAGCTAAAATCTTTTGATGTGTTTTTAGTGACATTTCTTAATATATTCGGTTGAGATGTAGATGATGCGGCTGTGGTAATGTTTTTGTTCGGGTTCCTTGAGCAATCACAGTATGATCTATCTTCGGCCTTTCTTTGTTTGTTTTTGAGCCAAGGGGTCGTCCAGGACCCTTGATCAACTTGGGTACATCTGTTTCTGATTTGGTCATGCTTTTTGGTTTTGTTACTTCTATTATTTCCTTCGAGGTTGTTGGCAATGCTTTAGATTTGATCGTCGTTAATTTGGATGCTCTTACTGTTCCTTTCTTCTGATTTTGTAATTCTGCTTTCTTCTTTTCCTCTCTTTTCTTCCGACCTATCATCATAACTCTTAGTAATGGTAATCCATTGTTCACATTATTTTCTGCATAAAGAAATGGTCCCACTGGATTTCTAGATAATGCATCAGCGTTGGTATTGAGTCTTCCTGGTTTGTATTTAAAAGTGTATTCATGATCGGTGAATTTAAACATCCAGTGCATCAAACGCTGACCTGGGTCTTTTCTTGTATGCATCCAATTTAAGGAGGCTTGGGCGTTTGGTTTCGTGTCTATTGAGGGGCTACTGTAGGGTACTTGTCAAACAAATGATTCTTTGTAATATTTTTTTTATAATCATTTTGATTATACACATGTGTGAATAAAATAGCAATAATACGCGGAAAAGTCATTGGGAAAATCGATATTAAAAAATTTATTAGTTTTCCCGAGGTACCTTGTGTAAAAATGACGGCCCTGCCACGATAAAGCTGACAACACTGTACTCTCTTGCTCTCATCTACTATTATATACCTATACTTGTGTTAGACTTAAATTTTCATGCTTGTATGTTTATGAATGTACAGCGCATGCGCACTTATAGTACCTGAACAAAACAATTCTCATGTTCGATGTTTTCCTCGCTATTTTCTCAAAATTTAACGTGTTGATCCTATTCTTTTTTTTAAATAATAGATTCTTTATACTTTCAAGTACATGTACCAATTTAATAAGTGGGCCCACAGCTTTTTATTGCGGTAAGGTAGTCTATTGAATTTCGGGTTCCGTAAGGTTGCGTGTTAAAATGACGAATTTTCACAAGCAATTTTCTCGAAAATAAATGTGTTGACCTACCTATTTTGTTTTCCTAAAAAAATCAAGCAAACTTTATCTATATAATCTCTGAATTTCAGACCTAGCCAAAATTTAATTTAAAATAGCCCAAGCCTCCTTAATGGCTCATGATCTGCTACGAGAACAAATTTATTTCCTAATAAATACGAACGAAAGTGATGCATTGCATATAGTGCGACTAGACATTTCCTTTCAGTTGTGAAATAATTTATTTCAGCTTTATTTAAAGTTCTTGAAAGGTAAGCGACAGGATAGTCAAACCCATCTTTTTCTTGACTCAATACTGCTCCAATTGCATAGTCAGATGCATGTGTTATTAACTTGAATAATTTACTAAAGTCGGGGAATTGTAAAATATGCTTTTGGCATAGGTGATCCTTTAGTATTTTAAAAATATTTTCCTGCACTTCAGTTTATTTAAATTTTTCTCCCTTTTTTAATAAATCTGATAATGGTTCCGCTATTTTTTAAAAATCTTTAATAAAGCGTCTATAGTATCCTGCTAGTCCTAAAAATTGTCTAATATTTTTCATAGTTTTCTGGTGGGGAAATTCTCTAACGGCTCGTATCTTTTTAGAGTTCAGTTCAATCCCTCGTTGACTTACTATATACCCAAGAAATAATACTTCTTTTCGCAAAAATTCAACTTTATCTGGTTCGAGTACCACATTCGCTGATCTTAACCGATCGAAAAGTAACATAACTTTACGTTCGTGATCTACTAGATCTTTTGCGTAAATAATAATATCATCTAAATACACTAGCATTTTAACATTCAATAAGCCCCTCAATATGAGATCCATTAGTCGTTGGAACGTGGCAGGTGCGTTTTTCAGGCCTTCGGGCATTCGTCTATATTGGTAATGTCCATGGAGTGTCGTAAATGCTGTTTTATACTTATTATGTTCATCCATGGAAATTTATTGGAATCCACTTGCCAAACCGGGAACTGTAAAATATACGGCTCCTTCCAACTGGTCCATAATATCTGCGATATAAGGCAATGGATATGCATTACCAATGGTCTTTTTATTAAGTTCTCGAAAATCAATTACTACCCTCCATCTTGGGTTTCCATAGCTATCAGGTTTTTTAGGGACAATCCAAAGAGGTGAATTATACGGTGATGACGAAGGTTCGATTATTCCATCGTTAAGTTTCTTTGCTACGTGTTCCTCTAAAACTTTTCTATGTACTGGAGGGTGACGATACTGTTTAGTGTTGATAGAAATGTTATTTTCCATCGGAATTTCGTGTGCGACGAGGTTAGTACACGGTAAAGTGTCTCCTGGTAACAAGAAGATTTCTGAGAATTCAGAAATCAATTGATATATTTAGTCTTTTTCTTTCAAGTTTAAATTACCGGTGTGCACAAGTCCTTTTAGGTCGTTTATTCTATCTCGTTTATTTTTAACATCTGGTCTCTCATGTTCGCTGCTAGTATCGGGATCAAATTTAGGTGCAATGTATTCGAAAGGTAGGATTTCTCTTGGGTCTATTTCAATCTTAATATCATCCTTATGAGTATTTATTGCCATAATATTACATTGACCGCTGTCATTTTTCACTTTTCCTTCTCCTAAATATATAATATCACACCCTTCTATTCGTGGTAAGTATCTTTTAGTTAAATAAGTAATAATTAAATTATTTCTTACTATTTGACGCGTTCAAGCCTTAACCGTATATTTAGTTACTTTACTGGTATTTTTTTGTTCCTCATTAGGGCAATGTTCTACACTAGAAGTATTTTTATGATGTTTAATGGCATGGGGTTGGAGTATATCTTGGTCGACAAATTCATTATTTTCACTGTATATCCCACTTTTATCAGTTTTGTTATCAGTGGCCTTCATAAGATTTTCACCTCTTTCTGATAAGATCAATTTGTCAAACTCATCTTGAAAATGAAAATCAGCTTTTATTTCTCCAAATTTTTCATATTTAGGTATATTTGACCTTTCGGGTGGGCCTACGATGTATTCGTCATAAGATTTCTGTTGGTTTATTTTATACTTAAGGCATTCTGTCTCTTTGTTAGTATCGAGGGTTGTAGCTAAAATGTGATTTTCCTGTGCTTGTTTTTTGAGTTTTATGTTTTTTCGTTCTTTTTTATCTCTTTCCAATTGCTCTTATTTCTCAAGAGCTTATAAAAAAGGGATAGGGTTCATTACGTCATTATCTAGTACTATAGCATCATGATAATATGATAATGTGGCTCGTCGTTCTTGACAAAAGTTTCAACCCAATAAACCGCCATCTTTGATCTGAAAATCGTTAGGGATCAAATGAAAAATTTTAGGTTTTCCTCGTATGGTCATATACGTTGTTTCTTTAGTTAAAGCTGGGTGAGGTGTGATTCCAGTAAGGTTAATAATTTCTCTAGTCTCTACTTGTGAATATGGGTGCAACTGATCTATTTAATTAGATTTTTGGCGGCGCCATTATCGAGCTTAAGTGTTATAAAGTGATTTTTCCTTTCTGGGATTGATAACCTTAAGCTTGTAGGCTCGTCGTCTGCGCCAAGTCCCTGGCAGGTACCAATGTGGACGGTTTATTTCTGTTGCTATTTTCATTTCCTGCGCTAAAACATTCGGTGTAGGGGTTGAATTCCGTCTTTGGGGGCTCACCTCCGAACGACGATTGGGGTAAGCTGCCTGAGAGTTTAAATAATGCGGCAAACGGTCGTCTCCTAGTTGGTATTGATTTTGAAAGTTCTGATTCTGATAGTTAGGATTAAAACTTTGTTTATTATAATTATTATTTTGGGGGTACCTATTATAATTCTGACCTCTGCCTCGGTATCCTTAATTATTACCAGGATTAAAATAAGAATTCCTTTGAGTGTAATAATCATTAGGATTTTCGTTAATATATCGTTCAAAATTATTCTGATGATAATTAGAGTTTCTCGATTGATTTTGAAAATTCCTCGTAGATTCTGCAATACTGCTCTTTTATATAAATCTTTTTGATCATCTCTGACCCAGCTTTCTTTATTTCTAACATCTTGTATACAATCCTTCAGTGGAATTTTTTTCCCATCGAATATAGGGATGGATTTAATTGCATGCTGAAATGAGAAGTTGGCATTGAGAGACTCTATCAGCGCTTTGGCTACTGTGACATCGGCGTCATCGTTTTCATTGACCATTTTCTTAATTGTACAAGACCTTACGTGCGTTTATTTCTTTCTTTTCTCCTTTTTTTTTTTTCATTTTTTTTCTTATCTTTTTTTTTTCTATTCTTTATGTGTGTAATACTAACTGTTCACGAGGGAAGGGGTTTTATGCTGCTCCCAATCCAGTACAGTCGTGTGGAGGTGGAAGTGGTTTACGGCAAAATAAATGTAAAGCAAATGTGCAATAAAAATTTATACAATATATTTACAGTGCTTAAATAAGGTAAATGTACTCAAGTGAAGGCAAGTGAAGAGAAGCTTTCTCTGCTGCCACGGCGCGCTAACTAACTTACTATGCTCGCAGAGCAATATTTATAGAGACAAAAGTTAAAGTAGAAATTCTAGTACATTGATAAATAAAGGTACAAGAGTAAAGGTAAAACGGTCTCTTGGATATTGCAAATGTACGCGATGATAAAGGCGTATGATCGGAAAATTACTTCAACTTTAATATAAAAATAACGAACGTGACGCAATTTGAATTTAGAAAAGGTTTGTCGGCAAATATTCAGGTACAAAACTGAACATACCGCCCGCCATACTACGGTTCGGGGTAAGCGGAGTATTAACAATTAGCACTGCACTTATGTAAAACAAACTTAGAGTTTGTATTTTGAAAATGTCAATAATGTAATGGACCAGAAAGCGTCCAGCCAAATATGGTGCGCTGGGCCATGGGTGTTCCAGGTAGTCCGATGCGTAAGCCCTCTTGAAGAACTCGTGGAAGCACATCAGCTCCTAGCAGCAACTCGATTTCCGTCAGATCGGCTCGAAAGTCGTCTGCAAGCTCCAAACCCTGTAGATACTTCCAGTCGCCTGGAAGCTTGAAGTTTTCTGACCTGTAGCTGGATATGAGCGATAGCACTAGAGCTTCGCACGTGAGCTTCCCCTCGCTAACCATGGAGGCGAGAGTAAGGTAAGTTTTTCCATGAACTCGCGGAGTCTTGATGCCACCGATGCCAATGACCTCCATGCTGGCCTCTTCATGTTCCTGGCGAAGTTTACTTAGCAGGCTCTTTGCAACAAAGGATCGCTGAGAGCAGTTGTCGAGCATGGCACGAGCGATGAGTGTGCGTCCGTCCAGGCCTTGAATTCGGACGAGCGCAGTAGGCAACAGCGTAGTGTTTGGAGAGTCTGGCGATGCCATCCAATGACAGGATACGCAACTCCCTTTCGTGAGTGTAGCAGGCCATGCAGAAGATGCAAGATGCACTGTAGTGGCAGAATTCTCGTGCAGCAGCGTATGGTTATGCCCGTTGCAAGTTAGGCATCGTTTGCTTGATTTGCAGCTTGCGAGTTTGTGAGCACCAAGGCAATTATAGCACATGTTCTTGGCCTCAACAAACTGTTTGCGTTCATGTGGCGATTTTGCTTTGAAATCGGCACAGCGTAGTATGAAATGCTCACCTTGGCAAAAGCAGCATTTCTTCGTAAAGGTGGCATATGCGTGCGAAGTAGAAGACGCCGTCTTGTCCTTCTTCCGTGTTGCCTTCTCTGTGGAAGACGCGACGATCTCGATCATCGAGATTCGTTGTTCAATGAAACGCACGAGCGTTTCAAGTGCAGGAGGCTCGTGGGTACTGCTAAGCGATGACTCCCATTCTCGGAAAGTTCGAGCGTCGAGTTTCCGGGCTGTAATAGCGACCGCCAAGTCATCCCACTGGTCCGTCGGACGCTTAAGCCGTTTAAGTGCAGCCAAGGCATTAACAGTGCCACTGAGCAATGCCTTGAGTTCGAGCGGCGATTCGTTGTTTACAGCCGGCGTGGCTAGCAAATCGCGAGTTAGCGCAGCAACCAAGCGCCGCTTGTTTGCATAATGATCCTCCAACCTTTTCCATGCAGCCTCAAAGTTGGCGTCGATTACCTGGATCGTCCTCAACAATTCAGCCGCCTCGCCTTGCACATGCGTCTTGAGGTGCTTAAGCTTCTCGACGTTGGAAAGTCGAGAATCGTTGACTATGATCGCAGAGAACAGATCCTTAAACTCGAGCCAGTCGTTGAAATGTCCGGAAAATGTGGGCACAGCAATGAACGGCAGGTTGCGAAAGTTAGCTGGTGGAACAGGAGCTGGGTCTAATGCGGGCGATGCAGGAAGTTTTCCAAACTGTTCAGCCAAATTAGCTCCCGAATCGAGGTAAGCTTCTTCGGCAATTTCGTAGCTGTCTTCATTGAAATAGCCGATGTCCTTAGTATCGTCTGGAGCAATGTTGAGAATCCTGAGATGAGTGTCCTTGAAGTCATCCCAGTTTATTCGTAGTTGCTGTATACGGCTCTCGATGATTGCACGAGTGAACTTATCCTTGCTGCGCTTCGTGAGGTTTTCGTAAGCATTGCTGATGCTTTTGTACAACTCCTGTTGACGCTTAAATAAAATTTTGAGTTCCTTGACGTCTGCCATGAAGCAGTCGATGTCGCGATGAAGCGCTTAATAATAGGGCTGAGTGTTGGCAGCTAACGACCGCCCGCCTTGGCAAATTCAAGCACGGAGAGCATGCACACACTCTGATTCCTTGAATGACTCACTACTGCAGCTTCGCGAGAGCACGTTCACCTACACGGCATCAAATGGTCAAGGCAAATTTCAAGGCTTCACTGAGCACTAGCACATATCCACTCCTGCACTGACCGTCGGTCCCTGGAACTACGCTCTGCTACCAAAAATGTTAACGAGGGAAGGGGTTTTATGCTCCTCCCAATCCAGTTCAGTCGTGTGGAGGTGGACGTGGTTTACGGCAAAATAAATGTAACGCAAATGTGCAATAAAAATTTATACAATATATTTACAGTGCTTAAATTAGGAAAATGTGCTCAAGTGAAGGCAAGCGGAGGGAAGCTTTCTCTACCGCCGTGGCGTGCTAACTAACTTACTATGCTCGCAGAGCAATATTTATAGAGACAAAAGTTAAAGTAGAAATTCTAGTACATTGATAAATAAAGGTACAAGAGTAAAGGTAAAACGGTCTCTTGGGCATTGCAAATGTACGCGATGATAAAGGCGTATGATCAAAAAATTACTTCAACTTTAATATAAGAATAACGAACGTAAAGTAATTTGAATTTAGAAAAGGTTTGTCGGCAAATATTCAGGTACAAAACTGAACACTAACAAAGAAAAATTATACTACTATTTGTTTTGGTTATTTGTTTTGGAAATATATTCTATCAAATCCTTGACATTCATCGCAGAAGACATAAGTAATAAAGAAATAATTGTATTTATATAAATATATGTCTGTGTATTTATACGTGTGTGGATGTGCATGTCTTTAATGTGAGCGTTTGCTTAACGCATGCAAATGCAATAAGTTTGCTTTAATTTTCATAGGTAAACGATAAGTGTACTATGTGTATGCCCAAAAACTAAAGTGAGAGAGTGTAATCGAGCACGCTTATATGATATCATCTGCTTTAAGCAAGGGAGTATACAGCGCAGGAATTTCTAATGTGGCATGTGCAGCTATATATACAAATTGCTACGTGAGCATCAGCTAGTGCGTGGTGTAATATTGGAGGGCTCTTTCTGTACGAGAGTATCCGACTTAACTTAACACTTTTTTCTCTTTAAGCAAGAATAGGCTTGACGGTCACGGTTTAAATACCGTATTAATAATTTTTTTATATATTCGTATGTATATGAGTAATCTTCTGCCTATGCGTTTATATGTTCTTGAGTGCCTTTGAGAAACTCTTTTTCCGCGAAAGCAATTAATTCATTAAATTGTGCATTTAATAGAATTTCAAAATTATCGCATTTCAACTGAACATTAATTCCTGAATAATAAAAATTTTCTTTCTCAAACGTACTTACTACTTGTTTTTCGACTTTTTTGTTTTTTGATAAATTACTGTTTAATGTATCACAGTTATTTTGTAACTAATTAATAATAAAATCTAATTTTTTTCCAAGAATGTTTTTCTCTCTTGTAAGCTCCTGTATAAACAATTTCCTACCTCTTCTCTTACCTTTTTTATTACTCACAAAATTATTCGTTGGCGGTTTCATGAAATATTATTTTATAAACAATCGTGGGTATATAAGTGAAATCATTAATTGTATTCAATCTTCACTTTGTTTTTCAAGAATTCTTCTTCTACTAACACTATTACGTGCAAATATGTCTGTGTATTTGTATTTGTTATTTTGATGGACCGCTTTAAGTAGCAGATTTAGGGTAAAGAGTATCCGCTATTTCAGCAGGACTAATGAGGATGAACTGCTCTGGTTAGCAGATTCAGGTTAGGAAGAGAAAGACCACTCTGGTTAGCAGATTTTGGGTATAGAATGTCCGCTATTTAAGCAGGACAAGAGGGATGAACTGCTCTGGTTTGCAGATTCAGGGTAGGAACAGTGTATTTGTTCTGTCTTTTAAGCTTGTAGTATAAGAGATCACTATTTTCTTATTTGTCTATTATCATGTAAAACACAATATTATCTTATGATTTATTTTTTTTTTTGTTATTTTAACGACACTTAACTCTTATTGATTTTCCTGTTGATTTACTAATGTAGTATTATATTTGTTACTTTCTTTATTTACTTTTGTTTACTTTTTTTTTTTTTTTTTTTTTTTTTTAGTTATATCGAAATACCGCATATACCATGCTATCTGCAAAAGTACAGCATATACGCGTCCACGCACAGTGTACTATATAGGGTATTACGCGTCATTTATTAACATGCTTCATTGAATGGTGTTTCGTGTTTCTTAAGAGAAAGATAGTAATAAGAGAATACATAATAAATAAACAAATAGCTAGGGACCATTAACCATGCTCTGCTACTAATTTTGTTAAATAACATTTAATGTCATTTAAGTTAGTTTTTAGCTTTCAACCAAAAACTGTGGATTACAGTCTCACGCTCCTTCACAGGCTGCGTGACAGCAGATAGTCCAACTATGTTGTTTGTTAAAAAAAAAGAAAGAAAGAAGTAGAGTGTTGAATATAATATCCAGGTTAACTTACCTTTCTTTTCACTAATTATTTATTCGGATGACCAATTCAGATGACTTGTACTTTCTCTTTCCATTGAATTTATAATTATTTATTTTATAATAATTTAAATTCTTTTTCTAATTAGTTTTAAGTCACTTTATTTTACGTTACTTGTAAACATATAAAAGGAAACAGAGAAAAGATGGAACATCTGGTTAATCTTTTAATATTAGTTATTAACGTCTGCACTTGATGAGCGGCAGCCGACTACTGACTTAAACGCCGCGCAAAAAAATGCACCTTGCACGAAGTTTTGGTTAAAACTTCTTCGTCTTACTTGCTATGGGGCCGGTACTTGCTGACTTCATGTGTTTAAGCTTCATGGCTCGCTTCGGTTGTCACTTGACACTTCCAAGAGCCATGAAGTACACAGTCAGCTTTGTTAGGCAACAACTCTCGTGGAGTATGACTCCACGTACTCTGTAAAGAGTCTTAAAATTTTATCATTGGGAATGAAATATAACAGAATAAGATAAAATAAAAATAAAAATTTATTAATTTACGCAAGTTGTCACCTAACACAAACTATTAAATCTTAATTTTTATGGAACTTATTTTAAGTTTTAAAATGAGACATCAATATTCGTTCTAACGATAAAGAATTTTTAAAGTTATTATTAAACTTTGGGTAAGGGGAAACGAAAACTTTTAGCATTTCTAAAAATTGGATCTCAAATGATAAATGTTTTCAAATACTTTTTAATATCAACAATTGTTCCATGAATAGTGTTATACTTACATCGCATAACGAGAACACCTCTTATTTGAATAATAAAATTCTTGAAAAATTAACTCAAGTAAACTTAAAACTTACTATAGTAAAGATAACGCAACTTATGAAGGGGTTGTTGAATCAGACTATAGTGTTTATTTAAATTTACCGGTAGAAATGTTAAACAATATTAGTGAAGGATTACCACCTCATCAACTAAATCTAAAAATTGGTACAATTGTACCCAATTGGGATGTTACTGAGAAATTTAAGTATTTCAGATATACTTTGTAATAAAACACGTTTAGGAATTACAAAACTATTACAGTATTATGAAAAAAGAGAAATGATAACTGAAGCAAAAAATGGAAATAAAGTCTTTATTCCAAGAATAACTTTAGACACAGGAAACTCCTAAACATTACCGTTTATTTTGTATCGTAAACAATTTCCAATTGTTTTAGCATTTGCTATAATAATAATCAAATTCTAAGGTCAAAGTTTAAAATAATGTAGGTTTGTATTTAAAAAAAACCATTTCTTTCTCATGGTCAACTATATGTCAGTTTAACAAGATGCAAAGATAAGAATAATTTATTTATTTAATTGGAAAGGCAAAAAAATAAAAGAATAGAAAATATTGTTTGGAATGAGATTTTTACATTATTTATTGACTTTACTAAATGATTTTTATAAACAAATTAGCCATATTTATGGTAATAAATTAAAAGTCAACAATTAACGTTTCATATTTTAACAAGGCCAACGCCCCCCTGCACACTTCACGTGCCAACCCACCACTGACAGATTAGGTAGATAAAATAACGACATTACTCGTGTATTTATCAATGCAGGCTGATAATAAGCTTACAACAGCTCAATACGTGATTCACAAAGGAGTTGATCAAACATATGATAACATAAATATTAATTGTCCAATAGAATTTTTAAATAATATCAGAGGAGGTCTTCCACCACACGAGTTAAAATTAAAAATAAATGCTATAGTTGTGTTAATAAGAAATGCTATACTTATGTTAATAAGTATTCCAGACGGCCTCTGTAGAGGCACAAGATTAAAAATAACAAAATTATTTTAGTATAATATAGAAGTAGAAATAATAACGGGAGAAAAAAAAGCAAAAATTATATTTCTAGAAAACATTGAATACTGGCACCTCATCATCATTACCTTTTGTTTACTATAGAAAACAGTTTACCTTAATTTTATGATGTTCTATGTTTATCAACAAATCAATAAAATAGAGTTTTCATTTCTTAGGATTGTATATTAAAAAATCTTTCTTCTCTTACGGATAATTATACGTTGCTTTATTAGGACGTAAGGATCCAAAAAGAATTTTTTTCAAATAAAATCCAAGAATAGATTAGAAATGAAATATATTGTTCAGCAAAAAATTTTTCAGTAATTTGAAAAAATGTAACATTGAAGACTGTCACATTTAAACAGACGTTTGTTAATTTATAAAAACCATGAAAAACAAATATGTGAAAGATATGGAAAGGGTTTTAAAAGAACAGGTGGGTAAAAACGATACATGAACTGTCACAATATAAGGCTAAGAGAAAAAATTATTGTTTTAAAAGCGTAGTTGTTTATTTCTATTTAATTATACCTCCTTCTGAATTCTGTCTTTTTGTTAATAAAGTCTTTAGGTAATCAAGAGTTTTATATTTGGGTAAAGTACACATGGATCAGAAATAGATTTGAAACGTAAAAATTCAATCAAGTTAAACAAATAATGGTCCTTCAGAGACATAAAGTGAGTAAGGGGGAGTGAAAAGACAGATAGAGACTTATTATTAGTGACTTAAACAACTCTAAAAACGAGGTATTACTTGGGTACTAAGTTACGTATATTTTTTAACATTAAAGATGGTAAATAATTTAATAAATAAGTATTTTTTGAGGGGAGTTGGAGGGGGAGCGAGGAGGCACTGAGGGGGAGTGACGGAGAGCAGGGGGGAGCTTACTCAAATATAATTTGATAAAAAATGACGTCAAAACAAGCAAATAACTACGTAAATCGAGAGGGAGCTGAGGAAAAGCGGGGGGTGGGGAGTTGGGGGGGCTGATACTCACTTTTGTCAATACAATTATTATGTATAGGGATATATATATATATATATATATATATATATATATATATATTACCCAACCAGCTTGGCACGCACACGTGAAAACCCTGAGTACAACACTACGGACACAGCTGTGCAGCTCTAGCCTATCTGATACTACCATCATGCCCTGCTGCCGAAGCCTAAAGTGTCTTGTACAGCTGTTTATTTTCTTTATTAACACTTTTAGCTCACATTTACAAGCCACGACAGTGTATTTAAGGAGCCACTGAAGTACTCTAGAAAAACGTTTGCTTATTAATTTTCCAAAAACCAAAGCTATTGTACATTCTTATTTCTCATCTTATTGTTGACTTACTGTAAACATCGTACTAGCCTGGCCTAAGCCGACCGTTCAGTTTACGTTTGTATTTTTTACATTAAAAATTGTGAATTAATCTTGTATCTTATGTCTTTTCAAAACATTTTAACTCACTGATTTCATACTTGTAGTAAGTTGCATTCTAATAATTCTGAAACTTACTAAGATAAGTATTGCTGTATGTTATATCTGGTCTTGTGCCTGCGCTGATATGTAACAGGTATCTTGCTGAACTCTTATATTTTATCTGTTCATTGTTACTATGAGACTTTTTATCTTACATTTTGTACGTTGTATTTTTCGCTAGTGCATCTATATGCCTTTGTTGATTAATTTTGTTTCATTCTTTACGATCAATTTTAATTCCAAAAAAATTTTCAACTTTACCCTTATTATTAAATATATACAAAATAAGAGATAAGAGGTAGACTGGGGAAGCGAAAAATGAAGGTCACAGGAGACGATCAGAGAGAAAATTCTCAAATAAGACCTTTAAGCAACGGTAAACAACAAATATTACCGTAGGATCTGACCGATGATAAATAAGCCTAAATGTGGAAATAAAAAAAGATTTAAACAAAGGTAGGTATAACAACAAGCACACTATAATAAACAGTAGACACCGAACTGAAAAAACGACGCGAAAAAAAGACAATTACGTACGTTGCATAGGCACCTGCAAAATTCTTCCATAATGCGCAAAATAGAGAATGGCTCAGAGAGAATTATTATAGCAAACTGTGACACACCAGTAGCTTGAAACAGGAAATTTAATCCAGAAAGACATTAGGAATTTTAAGTAGCTAAAGCTAGCCTATTAAACAAGAAAGACGAAGAGAAGGCTAGAACGGTAGGTACAATTATTATAGAATTAATGTGAATAATTATCAGCACTTGGGTCACTAGCAAGCACAGTTAAGCTAATCCTACGCAGAGATTAGTAGGGAGATTGCTGACTGCCATGCAACGGAATGTGCCCACTTTTTTCCAGTGGTTCGAGCACCCCGCCGTGGCCAAGTGGCTGAACTAGGTGTACATTTTTTTTTTAATTAAGAGGCATGGTACAGGTATGAGACAAGTAGATTCGCGTAAAAATGTCCATATAGGCGTATATCTTGGCAACTTCTAGAAGGGGTACACCGAATGTGCAGCGTTGGCCGCGATGATCAAAAATTTTCTGCTTTTTCTCAGAGCGCTTTTTTATCAGCACCACCACCGGCGTAGCTGTGAACTATTGCTGATATGAACATTTGTATGCATCTATATATAGTAAACAGCGATAGTTCACAGCTTGGCCGCTAGTAGCACTGATAAAGAAGGGCTCTCAAGGTTGCGGCTGGCAGCAAATTTTTGACCATCGCAACCATCGCTGCGAATGTACGCCTACAAGGAGAGAAGTGCAAATATTGGCTATATAGCTGTATTAGCTGTTATGTTTAATGATAATTTATTCACTGGGACGCATATGTGAAATTTACTTGTTTGATCACCCACTGTTATTCCATGAACAAAATTTTTTAAGTTCAAGTGACCAGGATCAAATTAAACAAGGAATCGGAGCGAAAGTAATCTTACGTAATACTTTGATTAAATGTAGTTGCCGGTTTGTCCTAATCCCACCAAAAAAAATCTGAGTAAGGTTATAATATTTTTATTCTTGTCGTACTAATACATAAAGAAAAGTTGAGAAAACCATTGTAATCGCTAACCACGAAAACTACTGAACCGGTCTTCCTAAAATTTTGCATACTGATTCTTACTACTTCCTAAATGATTTTAGTATTATTTTTATCTTAAAAAAATTAATAACGATATTAACAAATATGCTCTAAGTCTTGTAAGAATATGCCAGTTTTTTACTTCAGCTAAATAGAACTCGGTAGGTGGCGTAGAAATAAAATTTTAGCTGTCTTTAATAGAATTGAGTAATTGTGGTTATTATATTTTCAAAAAAAGTACAGAATACCACAGTCGATCATTGGCAGTGCATGAAGCATAAAGCTGGAAGTAATGCAGCTGGGTATTCTGGCTACCAACAACATTGTGATTCGGGAACCATCCACCTTTCCAGGTCGACGTAATTTGCACGTCAATTAAAAAACAAAGATGGACGAAAGGCTTCAATTAAAAGGTGTTCTAACTGCTAACGTCTCCAGCGAAATACTAGGAAACGTACCGAGTCCTGGCACAATCTGCTCTAAAATTTTAGGGTTTCATAGTCATTTTTTCAACCGTCCTGGGGATGTACGCCTTGCCAGAGCAGATTTTACTTTATCAGCAAGCCAGGAAAAACGAGCCTTAAGAGTTTGGGTAGCAACAACGGCATCTATCTCAGTGCTCGTCCCAAAGGCATGCCTACAGAAAAGGTATTCTGCTGGCCCACTTTCGTGACTAATGATTAGCGATTGTTTATCCAGAGAACGACCCGAAGACGAGATATTCTTTGGTCAGCGGCGTACCTTCCTCCAGCATGGTCTCTTTCACTAGAAATGATAATAAGAAACAGCTGGAAGTCTCACCACGGAACCTTCTTAGGGCCACTATAAGTCATTACTTTCCCTACTTAACCATCAATCTTATCAGTTCTTTTAAGGGCTCCTAACCTTAAACAATCTTGCCAACAAGTACATTTTTACTACTTTTTTCGGCAATGATTTATCGACTAAAATACTATATTAAGCCGGACACTATTGAACCAAGTCGGTCATTTACTAGCAGACGTAATGAGCGGAGTTATTCCTCGCAAGGCTGGGAACCCCGACGATCAACGAATGTATGTTACCCTTTTGACTCTACGCATTTAACCAGAAATTGTCGATCCCTTCCAAGGTCTGCACTGAGCGAACCTGATAGTGAAAAAAAAAAAAAATTAAGCCAACGAGGCAGTCTCCAACGAGAACGCATAGCATTCTAATCTACCCACCTTACATCACCAAAACAATTGAGTCTACAAAAAAAAGTGATTTAGACACCAACATCCTCGGCATATTACTATAATACTTCAACGCTACAGACGTTATACTCTTCCTTCCAATCACCCTAAGGTATGGAGGCAGTCATGTTTACTAGAAACGTCAGTCAATAAATAGTTTACTTAAAAAAGTCGTTAGGCCTTTTTAGAGGGCCATGGGACGTCAAACTACGTTGCCAACAAATATATTAGTACTTTACAAAGTTGACAAGAAACTGTCTTTAGGGCTCACAAAAAACTTAACCATGCTAAAAGTCGCAAAAGAACAAAATAAAGGGAGAACCTTAAATGTATTGAATGTTTACAATTTTAGGTGTCAAGATACTGACGTAAAACATTTATCTAAGTTGAAGGAGCAGCATCAAAATTAACGAATATGGAATGTTTGAAGTAAGAGACCAGCGTTTTGGTGTTACTCTTACGATTATCTGTTAGATCTTCCAGATTTTTTAATGAGTACAAAATGTATTTGTATTTTTGTGGCGATAAAAAGTGTAGAGATTAAGCTTCAGGACTTTGGTGTTCTGGTAATAAAGTTGTGAAATGAGAGAAAAAAAAATTTTTTTTTTATATACATTCTTTGGAAGATATAATTCTCAACAGCTTTGAAAAGAAGCCTTTTTTGTTTATAATACGGGAGAAACTGCTAATCAACCGCCCTTCAGGGCCGAAGTCCAAGCTTCCAGTCATTGCACGTTCTTTCAATTATGATCAACTGAGTATTCTTATCATTGAACAACCCTTAACTAGAATATCTGTTATAAAAAAAAATTGTTATTGGCCAATAATATCTGTAGTTGAGATGATTATGACGCACAGATTGCTCACTAATTCTAAGCAGATTAATCATATATTTAGCAAGCTACATTATTTTAATTCTTTTGATATCTGAGTTTCAGGAATAACCCATTATAATTAATAAAAAAATTACGAAAATATCAGTAACTAGCAGTCCCCGGTTGGTCGGCTCCACCCGAGACTTGATAAATGAAGAACCGTAGTGTGTTGACAAGAAGTGTGAAATGTTTTCAGTTAAAAATTTTACATCTATTTCTGACATTTCTCAAAACAAAAATCTTCTCATTAAAAACATAATTGCATGAAGTCTATACAGCTTATTTGGTCAAATATTAAGCTGTAAAAAGAGAAAAAAAATTATTTATGCTGAAAAACCCCATACCGAACGTATACCGTAACATTATCTTCGGCCCTGAAGGGCGGTTGATTCACAGTTTCTCCCGTATTATAAACAAAAAAGGCTTCTTTTCAAAGCTGTTGAGAATTATATCTTCCAAAGAATGTATATTAAAAAAAAAATTTTTTTTTCTCTTATTTCACAACTTTATTACCAGAACACCAAAGTCCTGAAGCTTAATCTCTACACTTTTTATCGCCACAAAAATACAAATACATTTTGTACTCATTAAAAAATCTGAAAGATCTAACAGATAATCGTAAGAGTAACACCAAAACGCTGGTCTCTTACTTCAAACATTCCATATTCGTTAATTTTGATGCTGCTCCTTCAACTTTGATAAATGTTTTACGTCAGTATCTTGACACCTAAAATTGTTAACATTCAATACATTTAAGGTTCTCCCTTTATTTTGTTCTTTTGCGACTTTTAGCATGGTTAAGTTTTTTGTGAGCCCTAAAGACAGTTTCTTGTCAACTTTGTAAAGTACTAATATATTTGTTGGCAACGTAGTTTGACGTCCCATGGCCCTCTAAAAAGGCCTAACGACTTTTTTAAGTAAACTATTTATTGACTGACGTTTCTAGTAAACATGACTGCCTCCATACCTTAGGGTGATTGGAAGGAAGAGTATAACGTCTGTAGCGTTGAAGTATTATAGTAATATGCCGAGGATGTTGGTGTCTAAATCACTTTTTTTTGTAGACTCAATTGTTTTGGTGATGTAAGGTGGGTAGATTAGAATGCTATGCGTTCTCGATGGAGACTGCCTCGTTGGTTTAATTTTTTTTTTTTTTTCACTATCAGCTTCGCTCAGTGCAGACCTTGGAAGGGATCGACAATTTCTGGTTAAATGCGTAGAGTCAAAAGGGTAACATACATTCGTTGATCGTCGGGGTTCCCAGCCTTGCGAGGAATAACTCCGCTCATGGCGTCTGCTAGTGAATGACCGACTTGGTTCAATAGTGTCCAGCTTAATATAGTATTTTAGTCGACAAATCATTGCCGAAAAAAGTAGTAAAAATGTACTTTTTGGCAAGATTGTTTAACGTTAGGAGCCCTTTAAATTTCATATATGCGACCCAGTGAATAAATTATCATCAAACATAACATTTCTTTAACAGGAAACTATTTAATTGTAATACCTTGCACAAGAACGTTCATAGCGCTAACTACACTAAACTCAAATATTTTATATCATTAGAAATTAACGTTAAGAAGTGTTAAGGTGGCATCACGTCTATTTAACATAACTAGATGTCCATTGTACCTTTCCAATCCATGGATCCAGTCCATAAATATTCCTGGCTCTAGAGGCTGTTAAAAAGATACTTAAAATTTTGGGATGGTATGTAAGGGGCTTAACACATTTGTTATTGGGTAAGAATTACAAAAAAGTGTTGAAAATTTTTTCTTAGTTTGTAAGGAAGTGGGAGGGGACCATAGAATTTGTGGAGAGGTTTTTCTGCAAATATTTTAAGTTCTTGGAGGAAGTAGTGGGGACGTAAAGAAAAAAAATTTTTTGTTGGACTCTGCCCTTGTTTTGTGGACTATAAAGAGATTGATTGGAATGTGTTAACAGATCTACCATGATAATTATAGTAAACAGAAGAATATATACATACACACATAAGAAAAATGATTTATGCAAAATTCACATGCTTTCAAAATGTACATTGATATCATAAAAATGCTATAAATTGTTCCTATATGTACGATTCAGTCCTCTCTATTTTCCTTGCATCTTTGATTATTTTTATTGCACTTGCATAAGTCTTTTTCTGTAAATATATATCTTCGTTACTAAAAAAAGTTGTTTTAGTAGGTTTAATAACATAGGCTCCCCTTACATGATGTAAGCCTGTTCATAACGACATCAGACTAACGAAAAGAAAAAACTTACTTTAATTCTTTAATATTCTTATGTAATACTTTTTTCAGTTTAACCCACGCTACACCCAACAAGATTCTCAGTGGCCACAAAAAATCTAAAGAACTATGCACTATACAAAATCCGAACCCACGTAAGCTCCCCCCCCCCCCCCCAGAAAGTGATAAATGGCTTTATTGCTTATTTATTTTAACAAAGAAGATTTTGGACCTGATCCACACTACCCTCTTCATACGACTTTCTACGTTGTTCTTTAATGACTTAACCTCATGCATATTAAGTAAGAGCCATGCTTGTCTCCATTTCCTCAAACAATATTAATAAGTATCGAAACACCATCCCACTATAAAACTTTCCCAACATTTATCTGAAATACTGATAAATAACATTATTTATTGTATTTATACGTCACAATGAAAGGATTTTCGTGTGATAGCTTTTTCGGGGCCAACTTCACAAAAGTCTGATCTGAAAGGATTAGGCTGATCGGCCGGTATAGGAGAGGTAGTTGGGAAGTTTTGGCGGTGGGTGGTGAGGACTACTCGGGCGGTAACGTCAGGGGAAGAGGGGCTTCCGGATGCTGGTAGCTGTGACGTCGGATGGTACTAACAGCTCCCTTCCTTTCCAACCACGAATCAAGCTCCGACGTCATCAAGATGGATCCGATAATTGTAGGTGACAAGCCCAATGATCAGCGTGAGAGAAAGATGATCAAGCATGAACGTGTATTTCTTATCAGTGGATGTTTTTTTTTCTTCTTTCACTCATTGTTTTAGGAGTCTAAGTGTAATCGTTGTTTTTTTGGTCTTCTCAAGAGTGGGCGTATCGAGTTGTTAAAGAGAAAATTTCATGGGGAAAAGTGGATCACGTACCTCGTTTAACTGCGACCAACGTTGGCTTACTTGACGCAGTACCTTGCCAAGGAATCCAGCCAGCTTAGGAACTTTAGTTTGATATTGTTAGGATAGTATGTAAATGAGTTTCAATAAGAACAAAACTTTAATTTCAGTAAACACATATTTTTGATAGCTTCAAAAAAGATACACAAGATATTAATGGTTATTGTTTTTTTTTTTTTAAATATCATATCCATCTATTTTTTGTTAAGAAATATAAATATTTTTGATAATAACTTGTTACGGCTTACTCGTCTTAGATGTAGCGATTCACTAATATATATAGTCATCTAATAAATTTAAGGTTGTTAGGATAGTATGTAAATGGGTAATAATAATACCAAAATATTTAAATTCAAATTTAATATTTATTTTTGTAGCATCAAAAATACAAATGGACTGATTATTAATTTTTTTTTTTAATATCTCATATCCATCGTTCTTTGGATAAGAGCGATAATTTTTGGAATAATAATTTTCCTTTTTTTTTGGTTGAGATGCCTCAACGTGATTTTCTGTAAGAGGTTTTCGGCTATTTTTATCTTCATTCTCCTTCTTACTGAGGCTCTCGTATTTTGGTTTGGTAAAGATTGGACCCATGTCGTTGATAATGACTGCTTAATCGTCACAGGGTAACTGAAGCTATACGCAAATTCTCATCAGCTTATAAAACGGTGCTTATTTCTTTGTACTATCACACGGCAAGATGTAATTTGATTTTTTGATCTTAAATTTTATGCTTCCTTTAGTATTTTTTTTGTCTACACACGGTCATCGATTTCGACAACAACATTAGTATTAATTTCAGAGTCACTATCAGTATCATCAGTAACATTAGTATTAATTCCATCAACAGTATCCCAACTTGGAAGCGTTTTAGAAATTTTCTTTTTATGACTATTAAGCACGTCAAAAAAACATTCTGAGTCTGGCTCAATGCTTTTTTCCACCAAAGAGAAAATCCAAAATTTAATTTGATGAGCTTTACTAAGTGCGCTATATTGCTTCCTAAGTAGACTTTCTTATAAATCATGATTACCATACATTAACGCCTTTGTTAAATATCCCACATTAAGGAAGTGACACGATGGTACCATATACTGCTGAATGTCAATCACAGTACATTCTATGGTACATTCTGAATAATTGGCTGTATTATCTTTATAAACATAAATTCGATGTGCATTTTTTGCTCCAGTGTACAAATCTTGCTGTAACTTTACAATTGAACAATCACCCTCGAACCAGCGAGGTCCATGCACTTGCTTTGACTGAAAGTCGTTGTTTTGGCGCATATCCATAGGTAAGGTAGAAAAATTGCACGGGGGCTGCATAATTCAATGACTGATCGCTGATCTTATAAGAGACACTACAGCCACTTTTTTTGGTAAAAAGTGTCCAGAAGCGTCGAGAAAACCTCCAATCTCAATAACTTAATCCGCGTTAAAATCCATTTTAATTTTTTAGCTCAAAAGCGTCGTACTAACTACGACATAAACACATATCCGCCACGTGTGAGGCTGCGTAATGAACTAAGTAGCACTCTGCACTGAAGCTCGTTTATATACACGTTAGTGTAGGCACTGTGCAAGTGTGTGTGTATGTTTTATCAGAATGAATCATCGGCTCTAAATATTTTAATCTTAAGCTTTTTTTAAGAAAAGGGCTACACAAATAATAACAATAATATAATTTAATACATTTATTTATGACACAATTTAAAAAAAAAAAAACAGTTTCATTGGGTTTTTTACTATACATCTTCTTTAGAATCAGTGACATCTTCCCATTTCATATGAACGTAGAATTTTTTCATTCGTTTGACATTGTGGGTGGCACACATAAATCTATACGCACCATTATGGTAAGGACATGCAGTAACTAATGCTGGAAGTTTAAACACTGGATAATCAACCATATTATTAACTTAAAAATTAAGCCTTTCGAGCTACCTTTTCTTCACTTTTCCAATCACAAAAATCTTCTTAGCATTTTTAAGATTTGAGAGTGCCTATAATTCCTCGAACCGCACAGCGTCCCCCTTGCACGTATACACAATGCCCACGGGCGCACACCTACCTCATTGTTAAGCTTCCGAGTGGAGGCCTCGGTGGGGGCGTTACTCAAGCCAGTGGACGCGGTCAGCTTTTCCTTGACCGAGACAAGCCTGGAGCATCTCTTAGAGCGTCCCGCGCCGTTGGGCTGCCTCAGCTTAAGGGTCACAGCCTTGGACTTGAAGCTCTTGGCCAGGTAGACGCATGCCAGCATCTTGGTCTTGCCGTGCAGCAGCCCTGAGGCCATGCTCTAAAGCTTCTGCCGTGCGGGGCTTTGCCGCGAGAATAAGGCCCGGCCAACGTGTAGTGCACGCACACCGCTGGGTCAGCGCAGCACTGCCTCCTCGCTACTAGGGCCTCGATAACGATCGGATGTTATCGGATAATGTTGAAAGTTCAAACACTGGATAATCATTTATATCATTAACTTGAAAATTAAACCTTTTCGGCCACCTTTTCTTTACTTTTCCAACCCTAAAAATCTTTTCAGCATCTTTGAGATTTTCTCGAAGAACATTACCAATTTTTGTGTAGTCAATAACACCTGATTGCCAATCTCATCCATTAGAGGATAGCTCAAGACATACATTTTTACGTTTAAATTCAACATTTAGTTTGCGCCAAGAAAATGGCGGCTGGGAGAAATATACTTGAGGCTCATCATCTCCGTGGAAAGGAAGAATCGCCTTTAAGCACATAATCGTTGCCAGGCTTCTTAAAGCCTTGCATGTCCACCATGTACTCCATTATGAAAAAGACTGACTTCACTGCTAGTAATTTTTTTTTTTTCTAATTTTACATACGTGCTTAAACAAGTTTCCTCCTGTCACGACTAATGGGATTGTACTCTACGATGCGATCGTGTAGAATGAGACAGTAAGCAGATACATTTTCCAGGAAATTCTTTCATGCTTTAAAGTCCAAGTGCACGTCCACTGGCACGCTTTTCAAATCTTTATTCTGCTAAGAGCAGTATACTACAATGAGAGGCATGTGTGTGATGAAATCTTTCTTATTTAGCATAGGTTCGGGTTCTTTCCCGTCATAGGTAGCTTGAAAATTTTTACACAAATCATACAATGTTGAAAAATAATTTTTATCAATTTTAAGATTGAGATTTCCTTAAGATTTGTGGTGTTAGTTTAAGAAAAGCCTTACATTGCTGATATAACAGTGATCAAAGAGACTCGCATTATAAGCAGGATCATTTTTTCGCTTATTCTAAAAGCCTAAAATAACAAAACGAGGCTTTTCCAACTGATTGGAAGTTTTGATTGTTCTTACATGCCTAGAAGTTTTTGGCAACAGAGGATACTCATACAACTTCCAATTGCGAAGACTCATAGAAATAGGCTTGTCTTTTGCAATAACATCACGCAAACGATTTTTTCGTCTGTCTGATGCAGATTATGTAAGGCACAAGCCACTTAATTTGAGTCAATTTAAGCTTATACTTTTTGAAAATTTGATTTTTAGGTACTTGTATAATGGCGCTAACGTAATCTCTTGATCTTGTGAGAATTAATTCATGTTCTGCATGAACCACAATTTTGCGATAGTTCTCAGCGAAACCAAACATCAGACTCAGAAGTATTGATACTTTAGAATAGTAATGATCATTGATAGTAGATTTTTTCTCTTTAATGTCTATCCAACCAGCATTTTCAAGCATTAAGCTCTGACTGGGAGAGAAAGATATCCATCCTCCCATTAAAGTTGTCAATCCAACATTCTTACACCTATTTATTTCCATACCATTCGGTTCATTTCGTATTTATTCACACAGATGGCAGAAGGCATTATTAACTAGTTTTTTTTTGTTAAGAGATTTATCACCTTCAGTTGTTATACGTTCAGAAGTACGTAGGGAACTTTGAGAGGGTAAGAGACATAAATCTTGATGTTGAATTAAGATGCGAATTTGATCACTTCTATTAAATGCTGATGCAATGAAGGGTCGATGTGCATGAGTTTCGTAGTGCGCAACTGACTCATCCAACATGACACCTGACTAAATCCCAAGAATATCTTCCATCACAAATTTTTTTCGTTTGCAGGCAGCAAAAGAAAGCACAAGTTATTTGCCACGAAGAGCCCTTACTTTTATGCCTAAGTTTTTTAAGAACTGCACGTTGTGACGTGTTAACACTTTGGGCGTTCGTCGACGACTGATCCGTCTCATCCATTTTGGTTTATTTTTATAGCTCCGTCCAATTTTGTTGTCTCGTGGATGACTATTAAATTTGTCCTCATCCTTGTTAATTTGTTTTCATAGCTTCGTCTAACTTAACTATTGTTGTCCAGTATGCCCGTTTCTGTTGAGTTGTTTCAAGGGTGGTCTTGTATTTATAACTTCCCCATTAAAATTAATTAAGTTACCTTCCTGATCAACAGAGCGTACCTAAAGATGATCTATAATTTTAACAGCAATGGGCAAATAAATGATTCACGATGGAACTTCGACAATCTTGTACCCCGGTGGTACAGCAGAGAAAAACTCGTGAATGGTATATACTTTTTCTCCGTTTACATAGGCTCCACTAGTGATTACACTCAACTCTCAATGTGTTAACCATGAAAATAGCAACAGGCAAATCTGAGTTAGGAGTACTGGCATCTCTGAGAATTCGTTCAGTAAAGCCTAAAAAATGGCTTATAGAATCTTTTGGTCTGAAACCAATACTATGACAATACGTTATCACACTGCGAAGAGTATTATTGTTTGATTTAGTGTTAATAGCTACATCGTCGGATTGTAATACGTTAATCAGAAATGACTCAATATTTTGAATTTTCAAGCTGCTGGTTAGAAAAACAACCACTTGATCGCCTACGTGAAATTCATTATTACCTTCGTTGATATTCGGAATCGAAATGAAAGTTAGGAGTTCTACTAGACCAATAACGTAGTTATGGGCTGGTGACAACTCGATAGGTGAGAAATATTGTGCTTTGAGAATAGATGATATTCCTGATAAAATTAATGTCAACGATTTTTCCATGACGGTTTGTCAATGACTAATGTTACTTAAGTATTGGGATGAATTTGTATTGGCTGAGAATGGAGTTTTTTTACACAGAAAGCTTAAGCAAAGATGGCCTCAGTTGTATGTACCAAAATCTTGAAACCTTTTATAATTATATTTGACACATCTAACACCAAGATATAGCAGTAGATCAATCGGTGGCTGTAGGTCACCACAGGTGTCGAAATACGTCACGTTATTGCCTCGCTTTTATAGGCAACCCAGTGAGTGACCAGGACCATCCTTATCATCGAGATTGACTATTGCTGATTTGGAAAAACGTGGGCCATCAGCAGCTAATATAACTTTCGAAGACAGTTAAGAGAGATGAAAGCAGTAGTGAAAAAGCTTCATAAACGTGTGAGATGCAACTACCTCCGCCAAAAGTTTGATATTCAAGGCTTGAATGAAACATGGCAAGCTAATCTTCTGGAGAAAATACCTCGTTCTCATGAAAATAAAAGTTATAGGTATTTGCTTAAAGTTAAAGATGTATTCTTCAAGTATGCATGGGCTGTGCCCGTAAAAAATAAGACCAGTGAAGGTGTGACTGCAGCTATAAAGTCGATATGAACAGAGGAAAGAGTTCTAACTCATTTGCGAACAGATCATGGCAAAGAGTTTTACAATGTGAATTTTCAAAGTCTCATGGAAAAGAACAAAATTATTTTGTACTTGACTTGTAGTTACCTCAAAACATCTATTTGTGAGCGATTAAATCGTACACTAAAGCATGATATGTGGAAAAATTTCAGCTTGCGTGGCAGATATAAGTAGATTGACATCTTACCCAAGTTACTGACGGCCTATAATGATCGGAAACATTATGCAATAGCTATGAAACTAAAGGATGTGTCAGCTGCTACCAATAATTAAATTTTAAAAATAATTTCTTTAAGAACAATGGGAATGAAAAAATAACGGAAATTTAAAGTAGGAGATAAAGTGCAAATTAGTAATGCTAAGCAAGTATTCAAAAAAGGATACACACCTAACTGGTCGTCTAAGGTATTCGCTACAGCACAAGAAGCTCTAACCAGTCCACCAACTAACCAATTGAAAGATAACCAAAATCAACTAATTTCTGGAGGCTTCTACGAGCAGAAACTGCAGGTAACCAAGTATCCTGATACTTATATTGTTAAAAAAATCTTCGTCGACGAGGAAATCAAATATTCGTCAAGTGGTAGGGCTTTGACAATACCTATAAATTGGATTGATAAAAACAAATAATTTAAATATTATGTACTTTAAAAATTATTAAAATTCAGAAGTTGTAAGAAAATTTGCATAAAACTTGTTGTGGTCTTTCAATGTTATCAATTATGTGTGCAAATGTTACCTAAGATTAGTTGAGATGAATAAAAACTCTAAGCATGTAATAGATGACATCATTTATCTTTTCCACGTTAAACTAGTTTCACAAAAATAACTTTCTTTTTCTTGTATTTGTATAATTAAACATTTATTGGTTAAAAAACTCAACACTATCACTATTATAGCGTACTGACAGCTTTTTTTTATCAATAGATTCCAACAAACTATTAAATGATAGTTCATAACTCACAAGATACTCAGATACTTGATAAGGTAAAAATATCCATAAGTGGTCGTCTAGTTCAGCGATAGCTTTTATGCCAAATTTAGTGTTAGCTTTTTTCAGCTTCGACACTACATGACTTTGCCCCTTGACCATTTCCTTAGTCTTCTTTGTTGGAAGGAATCTTCCACAGGCCAGACAATTAAGTGCTGCTGAATCAGCCATCTGAAACGTACAAAAATTATACGAGTTTTATAAATAGTAAAAAAAATATATATGAATGAGTAAACACGTTACAAACCTTCATTTCTGAGCTATGCTGTTTCAAAAAGATCTATTTATCTTCGTAGAAATTTTCTGACTCCAAACCTGTTCTTTTAAGAGCTTGTTGTTGACCTGAGCTGCTTGCGTTTGATGACGAAGCAGTCGATACTTTAAGCTGCTTACTATCACTCTGAATAAGCTCTGCTGGTTGATGCTGCCGATGATATAGGGACTCTCCCACTACTGAAGTAATCTCCCCCTATACATTGGCTGCTTTTTAATTGGCTGCTGGTCTGCTATGATTTTCTATACACTCTCCATCTCTCTGTTTTTTTTAATTCTAATTCTATAATCACCCCAAGGAAGCGTATCTGTAGTGTTTGATATATTGCTTATCATCTTGGGAACCAAGAGCAATTTTATTTTGCCTCTCAGTGTAGAGCTTATGATGTTCATCATCTTATGTTATATTTATTTGCTCTCGATTAATGTTAATAATTTGTTCATGTAGGCACTTAGTATAGCCGTTGAAATCAATAGTTAATATGACGCCATTACTCTTAACACCCTTTGCTTTTTTAATCACATTTTCATTTTAAAGAAGAAAACTATTTATTTTACTTTCAAGCCCAGCAAATTTTAGTATAATATTTCCATTGCACTCATCTTTCATGAGCACAACGATTTTTTATTTTTTAACGGCATTGTAAATTTACTATCCTCTGGATAATCTGATAGGTCAAATTCATTCGTATCCAATTTCATCATTTTATGAATATCATGGTTTGTTACCATATATATTAGACTGTCTGTATCAGTGTATATAAATTTACAATTATTTTTGAGTTTGGAGAGCAAATAATCGTAGTGAAAATGATACACAAGTGTCTTTGATAAATTAAAGACACTAAGCCCAATATATACTGGCTTTCTCATTATCAGTTCTGCACATTGTAGCTGTATAGCTACAGCATTCTCATCAAAAATATCACAGCTGTGAAAATTTGGCTGTGCAATGTACGATGCCATGCCATAGCGTCTATTCCAATGGTTGAGAAGTTTGAAATCGATACGCTTCCTCTTATTTTCTAACGTTTTTCCAAAAATAGTATTATTGAATAGTTTAAAAAGCATTTTTTCAAACTAGTTCTTAGCCTTTTTTCTCTTTATGCTATTGAAATAAATATATTCTTTAAGCCATGCACTTTGCCAGAATTTTAAAGCTCGATATATTTTTGTCAGTTTTAATTCATGATTTGTGGCTTGCTTGAGGGTTTCATAATAAAGTACATATTCATGCTTCTGTAACGAGGCAAAATGGCCTCTATATTTCAAAATGCTCTCGCTGATGCAACATGTATACAAAGAGCATTAATTTGACGCTTCTCCGAACTGTTTGTTTTTCGGGAGCTGTATACACGCTGAGAGAAGGAGACGGGGACGCCAACGGACAAACAGTTGAGATGCGGAGACACAGCAGCGCCAGCAGAAAAGGACAAGGAAAGTGCGAACGCGACTACCGAGACACAGCAGCTGCTAAGTATGAGTGTGACTGCGAGAGGAGATACGTGGCGGCAGCAGTGGCGGCGGCCATTTGCTTGAGCAAGGAATCGTGAGTCAATTGGGAGTAGAGCCTCGAGCTGCACGCTTAAGCGCAAACAGCGAGAGCTTCGGTTGTTTTGCGAGATTTCGTGGCGAGAGTTAAGAGAGAGAGTTTTCGAGAAGGTGCGTTGAGTGTTGAGAGAAGAGAGAGGAGTCTGCGTGCGAGACGAGAATCTGCTGTGTTCTTCTAGGACAATGAGGTCTCTAGGTCGAGGACTACGGCCGCTGAGAGAAAAAGCAGAGAGAGAAGAGTTGAGAGAGAGAGAAGACAAAGAGTGAAGCCGCAGGACGAACGACCCGCTCGAGGACACCAGACGACATCACGCTGGGTTGGACTTGCGGACGTTTGACCAGGAGGTGAGGCTAGAGAGAGAGAGAGATTTTAGTGTAGACAGTGCGAGAGAGAGAGAGGGAGAGAGAGAGTTTGGGTTGACGAGACGAGGTGTACGAGAGACCGTGAGGTGCATGGGAGGGCCACCATTTTTCGTGCGTGTTGTCGTGTAGTAGGGTAGATAGTAGAGTAGAGAGAGAGAGAGAGAGAGAGAGAGAGAGAGAGAGAGAGAGCGTATAGTTGAGCAGAGACAAAGAGGGAGAGAGTGTATAGCAGTGTGAGAGATTGGAGACGGAGTGTGAGTGTGTGCGTAGAAGTGTGGGTCGAGGACGAGCAAGAGCCCCTCCTGGTCCCGGACCAGCAGGACGAGGTGGACGAGCGCTCGCGGCTCGTGGGGTGCGAGGCGGAGTTGCTGCAGCGCTGTCCAGAAGACGAGGTAAAGCGTTATGTCGTGTATTGTGAAGAGAGGAAGATTGTGTTTTAGTGTTAAGTGTTTAATAAAAGAAATAGTGAAAAGTATTTGTTGTGTGAAAATTAATAGTTCTTCCCGTAGAACGGGAGAACTCCCGCGCCAATCCCCCTTTTTCAGAAGCAGAAACCCGATGGTGAGAGGGACAACGGTGACGAACGCGATCGAAATTTGCTAACGCTGCGTCGGCGCCTCTTTTCATTTCAGGTCAAGAAGCAGTGTTATACTTGTTATTTAATGTTGTCATTAATTTAGGCTGCTTTGAACCTGGTGCTGAAATGTGTTTGCAAAAAAATGGCAAATCCTTGTAAGAATCGTGGAGCTTCTCTGGATACTCCAAATCCACTTCTAAAATATATCTCTCAGCACTTCTATTTCCAATATTATAAAAATTATGAGGCTGTCGCTCAACATTTTCGACCCACTGAAATCCACCATAAAAAAGTTTTTAAGTCATTGCCTAACCATACAAATTATTTGCGTCAAAATATGATATATCTCTTTCAGTTTCATCTTTTTTATAATTTTCCAAATATTAATTATTAGCTTCTGCATATCTGTTACAGCACTGGCTTATTCCACCTCGTATGCCTTTTTCAATGAACACAAGCATATCTATTTTAGTAATAAGTTCCAGTGAAATCTGAAAAAAATTCTCAATTAATAACTAAAGCACAATTGACATTATATTCTTATGCATAATACTTACTTTCATTTTTTTCATCATGGCATCCCAAGTAAAGCCTGGAGTAGTAAAATAGTGAGCAGGATCTAATTTAGGAACCTTGAGGCAATTATTTCTAAAGTTTTCAAATATCTCTCTTAATAAAAGTACATTAGTTTTGGGGTGAAGATCTTAATACTTTCCAAGAGTTATAATATCTAAAGTTTTCCATACGGTTTCAGCATGTATATAATCTTCAGTACTTAGATGTGCATTATATAATTCACTATAGAAATCATCTTTAGATGGGAGCCCGATTTCTTCAATTTTTTTCGAATGATGCTACATAATCATATGGAAATCGTTCCTCTTCAGCATATTGATTTGCTCGTACAAGTTTTTATCATCTTGACTGAAAAGCTTTTCTAGAGTATCATACTGCTCTAAGTAAGATACCAACTTATCAAGTGACGACGCCAAAAATATACACTAGTTAATGAAGCGTAAGCTTATGCGTGTCCCTTTAATGTACTTCGTAAAAGAAATGTATTTTTCTTTAGTTTAAGGGATAACTTGTACTCTTCCGGGAAAAAAAGTAACAAGTTCTTGTATAAATAAGTGAGCATCATCATTGCTGAGATTATGGAAAACTATTGGTACTGCTCACGAATCCTGATACTTGAGATTACATACATTGTGAGCTGGGCCTCGATATCTGAGTAACAAAAAGCGATTTAAGTTTAAAGGTAAAAATTTTCTCAATTAAAAAATCATAAATATAAGAGTCACCCTCCAGTTCAATAGCAATGATCGTAAACTTTTTTATCATTTTTAATAGACTTCTCACATATGTGACATATATTAGCATTAAAAGATCAAAGTCCTCTTCTTAAGTTAATGATCTCGTTGGCACTGGATTATTGTACATTCTGCGTTAATCAAAGGCAAGATCCTGCATTTCTTTCACAAACAAGGTAGCTGGATTCTCACTGCTTTTAGTTTTTTTCCTGTAGAAAATATATCGTGATTTCGCGTTATCAAAACTGCACTTTACATAATATCCAACACTTTATGCTTCATAGTGTTGTATTGCTCGCTCACTATTATGCACAGTTTTTTATAAACACTCAAAGTCTGCGGATACTACAAATGGCACACGATTTTTACTCATGCGATTTTCAAATCTTAAAATTTTACTATCGTACCTTGGCAAGCTTACTTGACACTTGTTTACTTTGAAGCACGGGTATGTTTTTTTAACATATCATTAGTTGTAAAGTAATAAAGACAACGGTCGCGAATGTAAATTTTATGTTAATGTTTTGTTAAAGAACCTCTTACTAACCTAGATGAGTCTTTAATATATACGTAGTGGTATTTTATATCATTATAAGCACTTTTATCACCGTCTTGAATTTCTTCTAAATATTCTTCTCTATCTTCTTGTACCTTATCTTCATTCATTGCCTCAGCATTGAGAAAACCTTTTCTTTCTTCTTCTACCTTAACTTCATTCATTGACTCAGCATTAACGAAATTATCACGTTCTCCATCAATATTTTTTCATTTTTTTGATTTTCCCTCACTATACGTATCAATATAATAATTTTGTATAAGCAGCAAATTAATATGTTTATCCTTTTTTTTTGCTGTCAAGTAAAGGGGTAAAGTTATATAACTGTTTTTACTTTTCACCAAAAGATACACGTTAATAGACACATTATTCTGTTTCTCAAATTTTCTAATTTAGTTAGGCTGCACTGAAAAGGTGATCCTCTCGAAACTATAAGTGTATTCGTATTAAGTATTACTTGACACTCGTTGTGCATTTTTACTCACTGGATGTAAAGCTGACAAAATGGCCCATTTAAAGCATTGCTTATCAGCGTTCTGTAAATTCACGCAAGCTTTTTTTTCTCGACAGTAGTAGGGAGTTTTATGTAAGAACTACCACTTATTGCATTGTTTTTATCTATATTTACTTCTAAATTTAAAATTGAGCATAAAGTCCATCCAGAATCGCGCTCCTGAAACTCTTCTATATCTGTAGAAATAGGCTTCTGGACATTTGTTTTAAATCATTTATGTAGGTCTGTTATATCAAAACTGGAATTAGATTTAGTATTAAAATGTTTAACTACAACAGTCTCTGTAACACTTTTTTTTTGTCAAAAACTCTGCTGCTGATACTGTATTAATTTTTAAAGCGTTTTACTCGTCAAGAATTTCTCGCACTTTTAAAATGAATATTTTTTCCACATACTTAAGAAATTTCATTATATCAAAATATCCACTATTTGATATAACAGCCGTTTTTATGATATTTTGAAAAGCACTACTAAGATCTATCCTTGTCACAAAATTATAATCATCTTGATTGTCGAATTTTTCATCAAGCCCTGACCCTTGCACTTCTAGAATTTTATGAAATGCTGCTAAAAACGTTAATTAAAGACACTCAATATTCAACAACTTATTTTCCACTGGCGATGACAATTTTACAGATAGCTTATAGTTGGAAATACTTTTAAGCACTATTTCACTGTTATCAATAAAATCACGTATCTCGGTCATATTATTACTATGCAGCAAGCGTTGATATTTTATTCGCGCTATTTCACAGAAAATCAAGTAACGCTCCATGGCGTTGGCGTTAGCAAAATTCTCGTGGAATTGCTCCATTATACTCACAGCTTGCGTTAACGTAATCAAATGAATGATACGCTGCTTTAACTTTTCTTTTATACTGATTTGCCTCTGCGAAATCGATACGAATGATGACCAGCGGTGACTAGCGTTGTATATAAAGAGATGATACATTGATAGAGGGGTTAGTTATCTAATAATCGTCACAACAGTGAGATGACGAAGTACGTGGTTGATGTTTAAGGCTTTAAAACCATGCACAACGAATTTATTTTCAAAGAGGTCGCTATAATACCTCTACAAGAAAATGCTACACCATCAGATTTTGTCTTTAAGCTCCCATATTCTTGGGCACAGCCCTTACCTAAGAACAAATGTGAAAATCCATGGTTGGAATTTAATTACCACGGTCTTCATTGAGGCTCGGGAGCAGTTTCCTATGAGGATCTAGCTATAACCTTTCGAGCCATTATTAAAGAATTTTAACATTATTGAAGATTTATACGCTTTACTAAATATTTGCGTAATATTATTATTTTTAAAGGTACATTTATGATATTAAGCAATATCTAGTTTAAAAAAAGTTAGTATGGATGCTATCGAATGCATGAATTACTAATTTAATTCAGCTTATTGTGCTGTGAAAAATGCTACAGCTTTACAAAAATTGATTTTAAAAGAGCAGCAACGACAAAACGATATTCTTTACTTATTGTACACCTGATACATAATACTTATGCAATTAATTAGTTCCTCATAAATCTATGTCGATTTTTTTTCATCTATCCCTTCTTATAACTGCGCTGATTAAAATTACTTTATCGTATTGACTGACTCCATTCGTTGGTGAGGTACTGTGGCAAAGAGTAGTAAGCCAAGCAATGTTGGGATACGCTTATGGTTATGAGATGGTATACATGTTCTCTGGCAACACGCATCACTCGATACACCTGCTCTTGAGAAAAAAAATATGCTGCTGGTACATTATACGCCTAAATAAGAAGCGAAGAGTTTTCGGCCACGGCTTACACATACGTGTATCCTAGCATGATTCTTTGCACCCGCTTTTGCTAGGAAAAAAATATTACACTAGTACATTATACGCCTAAATAAGTAGCGAAAAGTCATCGGCCACGGCTAACACATCCGTATGGATAAAAAATAATAGCTCCATTACTTGGCAAGGTACTGCGTCGAGTAAGCCAACGTTGGTCACAGCTAAACGGGATATGCGATTCGCTACATCCACTGATAAGAAATACACGTTCATACTTGATTATCTTTCTCTCGCGCTGTACGTTAGGCTTGTCACATACACGTTTTGGACCCATCCTGATGACGTCGGAGCTTGATTTGCGGTTGGAAAGGAAGGGAGAAGTCAGTACCATCCGACGCCACAGCATCTGGAAGAGGGCTCCTTCCCCTGACGTTACCATCCGAGTAGTCTGCACCACCCACCGCTCCTAATACCTATACCGCCCATGCCCCTCCTCCCACTGCCCGATCAGCCTCTCCCCCACCACCGCCTCTCCTTCACCGCTCCTCTCCACCCACAGCTATAGCTAGAGCCTCTTTCTCCACCACTACCTCAGGGGGGGAGCTGGGAGGGTGCCAGAACCACCATGGTTTACCTACTATTAAGGATTTTCAACACAATGAGTATCAGAAAGACTGAGTGTTAATTTTTTTTCCGTAGTTGTTAAAGTGTGACGAAGCGGTTTTTTGCTATGTTAGAAAATACTACTTGTTTTAAAAGAAGCACTAGTTTTGGAATAAATGACTGCCGTTGTAAAAGTAAGGTTTTTAATATCGCTTATGATTATTTTTTATCTTACTAACATTAAGGTCTAAAACTTTCAATGTACACATCATTATCACAACGTTTTCGATCAGCTACCTAGTAATTCACAAGTTCATTCGTATTCTCAAGATTTGCTATAGCTGTTTAACAAACCTATGGATAACCATCAGATAAGTTATTTCTTATGAATACTGCAGGAAAATGAGAAATTTTTATGATCTTTGAATATTTTATTAAATCTGTATTGTTCCTAGCTTAATCTGGTTATTTTATTTTTTTTAACTTTTTTTCAAGTATTTTTCTTTTCTTAACCTTTTTCAGCGTAAGACCTTGTAAAGACTCCCAATCCAGTTGGGCAGTTTGTGATAGAAACCTTTATCAAGGGCGAAAGCTTTCGTGATTTAATTGTGTCTGTGACCTTCCGCTAGCTATTTTTAGCCGTCTCAGAAGCATTTATACTCTTTATGATTTTTGCTTTTTTATTAGCTATAGCACTGATTTCACTCAAATCAGAAAACAAGTGAAGGAAAGTTAAAACTCCAGAAATTTAGGTAGGAAGGCGTTAGATGCGTGGAATCGTTACATTATTTCTACCTTCCGATTTTTTAACTGCACTACGAGCACCTTTCAAAGAACTATCAATGACATCTCAAGCACTTTTGCTTGTGGTATTATTGTCTGGCCAGATAGCTTTATTAACTGCAGTTAAAACACTACATTGTGTCTTCTTTGACCTACTCATTCTTCTTTTCTTTTTGTAGATACCCTGTTTTTTCTTCTGCTTCAACCCCATACCAAATTCACTTTTAACGTCTACAGCGTCAGTCACCAAGTCAGCTGCAGCTCTTTCACTTGTACTTAAATCTGAAGCTTGAACTCTTCGCCAAGCCTTCTCAATTAGAACTTTATGTACATCGTGTCAGGCTTTAAGATCTTCTCGAATTGTTGAGTGAGCTATATTATGCTCTTTGCACTCTGCGTGTAGTAAATTAACCTTGGAATCGTCTGTAGCAAAACGCTTAGCAAGCTAAGTACTTAGACCACAGTACTAACAGCCTGGCAAATGGAGCGCTATTGGTCAGGAATTTATGATTTTATTCACAAGATTGTCTTTCTCTTGCGATGGATGATGATGATGATTAGTCTTTAGAGGTTGGATCATAATTTAGCCTTTTAGAAAGTTAAGTAAATTTTTATAGTAGACAAATTCGTTGACAAATGAAAAACTTTAACTACATAACAGTTGTACTATTTCATTAAAACATTAGTTGTAACTGATTATTCATCCAGTATAGACATAGAGTTAAAAGAGCAATTTATAAAATTACAAATTCCCAACTGTAGCGGTATTGTTAAATAAGAACAGTGTTTAAATTGACATAGCGAGCTTCCCCCTGACAGTTTTAATGCGATTTTTGACAGTTCATTGAATTGCGGTAAATTGCGGTCTCACTAGATGTTGCTTTACACAATTCTATAATAATTTTAAATAAAATAGTTTATAAAAAACAAGATGATGTAATGGCCTTTTTCTTCATAGCTAGCCACGAAAATTTTAACTGCTCCTATCATTGCAAGTCATATGCTCAAGTACTAGAGTAACTCATAAGACGAAACGTTAACTTTTTTGTACCTAGAGTAATCATTACAAGCTGTTGCAAGACGTTGGAGCATTATCATGTATAAAAAAAAAATATATGTTTTACATTAGCTTGTGAAAACGCAAAAAGCAGTTAAGAAACTTTATGGACTGTAAAAGTTTGGGAAAAATGAGGCTAAAAAAGTGCTTAGTGAAACTTTTAAGCCAATCATAGATCGTCTAACGAAAAGTTCTGGTGGAACAATAAAACAAACAAAAAAATAGTAACTATTCTGTTACTCATAATTATTTTTTAGTAACGACAATGGAGAAAGTAATAAAGTTTATAAAGTAAATCACCAAATAGTTTTTATTTACAAATACTTAATTAGAATAAGAAAGATTTATTAGATTTAAAATATGGAATACGAAAAGAGAATAAAGTTTACAAGCTGAGTGATTTGTAAATATATTTTAAAAACTATCGTATCAAAATAAGTGATATAAATTAACCCATAAATCCTGGATTGATAGAGCTACTAATCAAAGTAATTCTAATAAATCTGGAAGATTTGAAAAAATACTACAGAATATTACAAACTTCCAACGTTTATAGAAAAGGGTTAAGAGAAAAGGAGACTTATGAACCCATGACAGTAATGAGTTACATAAAATTATTACTCCTGTGTGTAATATTATAGTTTAAAAAAGGTGAGTCGTTGCTACCTTTTTATAAAATTACTTAAATAATACAACAAGAAAATTATACACACCAGGACGATTCTAGTAAGTTTGTAGATTGTTTACGCATATTAATAGATAAAAAGGGGGCAGAAAATACAAGTCATGATAATGAAACTACATTAATCATCGAGGAGCTTTGTAAAAGGGAAAATATATGAATATGTATCTTATAATGCATGTAGTTATTGTTTTGGTTTTAAAATCAGTGTGAATTTTGGCTGTACTTGTCAAAATGATAGCTGGTGAACAAGTTACTGCAGCAATGCAATTTATATTTTAAAAAAACGAGTGTGATAAACATGCAAACTAGTTTTGGCAAAGAATTCTATAATGTAAACGTCCAAAATCTTATGCAAAAATATATAATAAATTTATACTTAACTTGCAGCAATCTTAAAATATTTATATGCGAGCTATTGAATCGTTCTTAAAAAAATTTAATAAAGAAAATATTAAGTTGGCTGGACATTTTTAAAAGGCTAACGTTGTTTCAAACGTTAAATAAACTTTATAATAATAGAAAACATCGAACAATTGGCTTACAACCAAAAGCTGTTGTTATTAAAAATGAAGTATAAGTTTTAAGAAAGTATAGAAGAATATGGTATAATAGCAGTCAGTCTAAGCCTTATTTTAAACTTGGTATCAAAGTATGTGTAAACAAAACCAACCAAGCATTTAAACAAGGGTATACGACAAATAAGTCTACAAAAATATTGTAATAACTCAAGTAGCAGCAACATATTCAATAACATGTTGTCTTAAAGATAACTTAGATTAACCTATTTCTTGAGGTTTCTATGAACAAGAACTGCTGAAAACAAATCATCCCAATTTATACTTCATAGAAAAAGTCTTTTAGTAACGTGGCAATTATCTTTTTGTCAAATAGTTTAGCTTTGACAGTACTCTTAATATTTAGACGAATAAATGAGATTTTTTTGTAAATTACTTAAAAGTAGGAAATAAAGAATAGTACTTACAAAAAAATCTTAAAATAAACAAAAAATTAAGAGAAAATTGTTATTTATTTTCTTATTAACTTTACTTTGAGTTTGTCTGGTTGCGACAACTCCTTATATGGTACTGACTCTTTCACTATCGCCTTTTATAAGTTTATTTATTAGTGCGATCTAATTTCTTTTGCTGACGCTTCAGGTTAGTGATTTTATATAATTACGTCATATAGTCATAAAAAGTTATCGTAGCTTTCATAATGGAGTTTTTAATGCCTTAGGCTTTATTCTGCGAATTTTCATTTAAAATTTTTACACTTTACATTTTGCTCCTGAATCCTATGAACTTGAACGTGCCTTTTTGATTAAGTCTATCCTTAATTAGATCAATAATTTTCTACTTTACTAGGGGTATATTTAGTTTATTCACTGAATGATAGTCTGAAATATTAAATTCATCAACATTTTTACGCATAACATTGTAAGTATTTTGGTAAGTTATTTTTTACACAAGACTATCACTGCCTGAGTACAAAAGTTAACAATCATCATTTATTTTACTTCTGATAAATCATAAAAAAATTTAGGTACAAGTACTTTTGATAGATCCGAAACACTCAATCCAACATATATTGGTTTTTTAATACAAATATTAGTATGCAATAATTGTATAGCCTCAAAATTCTCGTCTAATATGTCAAAACTGTAGTAATTTAGTCTTTCAACATTAATCTCCACACCACATCTTCCCGCCCACTTATCAACAAGACTAACATCAATACGCTTGCGCTGATTTTTCATAGGTTTTTCTTATATAGCTTGAATAAATAGTCTATATCACATTTTTTCAAGTCACTTCCCGCATTTTGATGCTTTTTACTGTTCATATAAGTCTATTTTTTTAACTGAAGACAGTGATAAAACTGTATGACTCTAAAGATTTTTGGTATATTAGGACCATGACTTACAGCTTGCTTTAGCAACCGATAGCAAACCATATAAACTTGTTCATCGTAAGAAGTAGTCAATGATTTTTTTTTTTGCATCCAGAAAGATTCGTGTGCTCAGCACAAAATGTAAAGTCCTTATGAGTGTTGCGAAGATGTTTTGAATATTTAAGATCATCTTCAAGTATCTAGCCATTTTTAGTATCATCTGCCACGTTCATAATACCTAATAGGTTAACATTATCAACTCATTAAAAGCCTGTAATTTTGAAGTCATGGCCCAACCATGCAAATTATTTACTTTAAAATATGTTCAATATTTTTCATCTCTACTCGATTAATGCCTATCGTTCATTTAGGGGTTATTAGCTTTGGCATATCGATGACAGCAGAAGCTTATTCCACCTAGTATGGGTCGCTCTATAAATGAACTTTGTCTATGTCAATCAACATCTATGGCTTAATCTATAATTAGAATGATATGTTTATTTTAACCAACGAACTATTAAATAATGATGAAATACATCGTGACTCACAAGAAGTATCAATTACTCACCTCTGTATTATTTCAGTATAGCTCACCAAACTAAGACAGGTGTTGTGTAGTTAAGGGCTACGTCTTATTTCTAAGTCTTAAAAAAATTACCACTAAAATTTTTGAATATCTTAGCAAAAAGCAGTAGGTCAGTCTCTAAATATAAATCAGAGAACTGTCCAAGAGTATTAATGTTAAAAGTATTCCAGATATTTTTAGCATGATCATACTCTTGGTTAGTTGAATGGGTGTCATGTAAGCTGCTGTCAAAATCTTGTTTTGATGGAAGTTTATTTCCATGAAGCTTTTCAAGAGAAGAAAGATAGTCACACAGGTATATTTTTTTTGTTTTTAGTAAGTTAATTTGTACTATTGTATACAAATCATTGAAAAAAAACTTTTTGTAGTACTTTCAAATCATTTTAATATAATGACAGTTACATAAGAGTCAAGGCCATAAATTTAAAAAAATAAGTTAACCAAGGAATAATGTTTGTACCCTCTACGTATTTTGTGACCAAATTTTGTTTTGTCTGTGGTAAAAGCTAATCTCTTCCAGGAAAATACTTGGCAAGCTCTTTTTAAATGAGTGTAACAAAAAATTTTAATGAATTGTATCAAGTTCCAAAAAAATACCACTATTATTCTTAAATCTAGATAACTAATATTAAAGTTGTTGTGGACAGGACTGCAAAATCTAGAAAAAAAAGATACCCAAGGGGTACGCAAGAAGTGAATAGTCAAGGAACTCGTATCAACTTCTTTATTCATTCAAAACGAGCGATAAGCGCATCGCGTGCGAAAGACCTCAGTCTCTACCGGTTTTAACCAGAGAGAGAGAGAGAGAGAGAGAGAGAGAGAGCTCCTTTTAGCATCCTATCTACTTTTCTCTCTGTTCTTTCCCACTACACTTGTCTTTAGTAGGCCGGAAAAAGAGGGAGCGCACGTACGTGTAGCTATGATACCATCGTGACACGTCCGAGGCCGGGACGCCGACTTGGTAGTGATTCCGTTATTGATTTGTATGTTTGTGATAGATTAGTGTTCGTGTAGTATTGTTTGTGTTGATAGTAAATACTTGAATAAAGCAGAGTAATCCATCCTTGTCTCTTCCTTACATCGTTTCGATGGATTGTATTTTCTTTAGTGTGAACAATAAATGTTTAAGTCTGCACTCTTCTCTCTGAGAAGAGGCCAGTCCTACACCTTAAAACTCTACACAGAGCATCTTACACAAAAAATTTATACACAATTATTGTTTAACACTATAAAACAATGTTTGCACACAAATTTTTTTTGCTGTGTAGTTGCACACTGCGTATCTAAAATGAATCAACTACATGAATCAAGGAGGGCATGTCCTATTTGTAGAGCACCGGTTACTCGACCGCCCATGAAAATTTTTATAAATTAAAAATTAAGTTCATAGTATAACATATGTTTTTTCTTTTAATTTTTAGTTTATGATACATAAATTTGTATATTTGTAAAAACTATGTATTACGTTTGTGAGTAGCACGATTAAATTTAAATGACATACATGTATACATAAGATATTTCATAAAAAATTTTAATCGTGCTACTCACAAACGTAATACATAGTTTTTACAAATATACAAATTTATGTATCATAAACTAAAAATTAAAAGAAAAAACATATGTTATACTATGAACTTAATTTTTAATTTATAAAAATTTTCATGGGCGGTCGAGTAACCGGTGCTCTACAAATAGGACATGCCCTCCTTGATTCATGTAGTTGATTCATTTTAGATACGCAGTGATTGCACAAACACATATGCCCGCATTGAAGGGCATGAGTAGCTGTGCGGCCGATACAAACAGCACATTTTCCTGTGTCTGAAAAAAAGGGGCGTTAGTATATTTTATAATAATAATGAATAAATTAAGTATTGTCTGCTAGATGTATACAAATAATTTTAATACAGAAAATCTTGCTAATATACATAAAAACATCATCATGGTTGTTTAAATAACGGTTTACTCAAAGTAATTTTTTTTAAAGTTATAAACATGTTTAATTTTATTATTTGGACGATATCATTTACATATATATCATTTTACTGTCTATCATAATTACAACTAATATTATTCCCACATTAAAATATTAAATCTCATACTTCCGTACTGTTTTTTGCATCTTGTAAAAATTTTTTATCATATTATATAACTAACTTTAATAATTACACAAAAATCGAGAGCTAATTACGGTTATCGTGCACAAAGCCTTGTTATGTGAACATATTTAATCATATCTTTTTCAAATAAGCAAGGGGCTGTATAGGGTCGTCAGATTAAAGGCGCTTGTGCGTTAATAGTAAATTAACAATATGCAAAATGCAGCACAGGGTCATCCCGTCAAAGAAACTGTTGCTCTGAACAATTACATTTAATGTTACACAATAAAATTTAGAGCGAGTCCAGGGCGATTGGTTTAGAGACACTTGTGTTAATAATCTAATAATAAATGTACAAGCAAAAAGCAAGTTCCGGTATATAATCATAGCATGAAATGCACCATCTTATAGTACATTTATGGTTATATCTCTCATTAACGAGCAAAAGGCAGTGTTAGGTCGTCTAGCTAAGGGGACTTGTTTCATTATAAGCTATTAATAAACATAAACAAGATTCAAGACATAGTACTGGGTCATCAAATTAAAGGGAGCTGTACTAATAGAACATAATTATTTATAACAAAAAACTGGAAAGTTCATATCCAGTGATGATTTTTTGCTATTACGGTATTTTTTGTACTGCTCAAGAACCTTCATTGGTTTTATTTTGGCATAATAGTTTTGAACAATGATTTTTTTATTATATAAGTGCTGCAATGACTAAAATGGTTTTTTTGATATAAATAAACTTCCAGAGCTTTAAAATGATAATTAAACGGTGATACAAGGCTTCATTATTTTCCTACGTTTTTCATGCTCAAGTGCATGTGATTTTTCTTTTTTAGTACAATAGTTATTGACAATAAATTGAAAAGGGTCAGTACGGGATTATTGGACTAATGGTACTTATTATTATTATTAATTTTTTCATCTTAAAAACTTAACGATAATTGCGAAAAAAAGTTTAAAAACAGTTCTAGGTAGCCGTATTACAGGCACTGTTATTGACAATAAAAAATAATTTAGTTAAGCACGATATTAAATAGGATTTTTAGGTTAAGTGAGCTCCTGTTGTAAATTACTAATATAACTCACGACAAAAATAAGTCAGTACGGGGTCATCAAATCAAAGGTACTTGTATGTTACAAGTAACTTATTTTAACTTTAAGACACACGCAGTAGTTATAATCTAATAATAAGTTCAAACAAGAAGCAAGACACAGTACGAAGTTATCAAATTACAGTTTTTTAAGTTATTAAATACTTGGTCATAGTAATTTTTTGTCTCTTTGGTATTGTGACTTCATGGAACAAATTATAATTGAAGTACATTTACGTAACTTTTTCATGAGTTTATTATACAATGCAGGAGAGTGTTATATTTTGAATTTGTGTATTCTACCGATTTCACTTACGTTTTTTATGAGTGAAAGTAGTTTTTATTAGTCTTACGACGATAGTTATATTTAGATTTTTATTGATGAAAGTAAAAATAGTTCATTATAAAAAACATCGAAAAAATGTTCTATTCCAACTTGTAATAAATTTACATAATACAATATCTGATATTATAACCTTCTTACTATCGAACACAAAGAGTAATAATTGCGATTACATTCCTATGAAATTTCACTTTTGTATTTATCATCTGTTCAGCCTATCGCAATCTTCTACTAACAAAAACAAAATGTCCATTAAGAGTGAGAGCCCAAAATTTACTATTATTTTTAAAAAGTTAATATTGATTTTCGTAAAGTGTAAGTCGTTTTACGTATCGCAAATACTATGATGATGCTCTATTTCCCCTCAACGTTGGCATTATACTGTGATAACGACACATGCTGTATGAAACGCACGTGGGTACTGATAGTGGATTTCATTGACATTGTAATAATATCATCAAAATTCTATTTTCCCCTCAACGTTGGCATTATAAACGACGCAAGCAGTAAGAAACGCTCGCGGGTACTGTAGTGCGACTCATCAACATTTAAGGTTCAATTTCTTCACAGTCATATTCGTATTACAAATATTTTTATCGCCATTTGCAAACTGTATACGATTTCTTAATCAATTTAAGTGATGTAGACACTATTTTATGACGTCAACTTCCAAATTTACAAATAGTAACAAAAATCCTCTATGCATGATAATAACCGTCTGATAGTTCAACTAACGTTCCGGAGTCTATGAGATATTGTTCGCGTTTGCCGTTTTTCAACGACAATAAAATAATATACTTCGTGAACCAAAAAGTTTACATTTATAAAAAAAAAAAAAAAATTAATAATAATCTGCGTTATTTATCGTGCACCGTAACTACTTTTCTAAAACATTTTGAAAGCTTTAAATGCAACGCAGCTACTTATAAACGGGATTCTAGACAGCGATAAGTAATTGTTTTGGAATTTTTACAATTCAGACCTGTAGTAAATCAACAATATTAAACTTAGTATGTTTTAAATGATAAAACACAAAATACCACATTTGGATCACCAGTTTTTTACTGAAGTATTTCACATCGTTAATTATTATATGTACTTGGCCAGAGTCGATATAATAAAGTTGACACACAACACTTAAGAAAAATGTTATATGACGACAAAAAAAAATTATTTTACCATTCTATAAATATTGTCAAAACGTACAAAAATGAAAAAAAAGCTTAAATACGTAAACATCTTTTCAGCTACGTTAAAAGCCAATATGCCAACAATTTACTGTTTTTTATATTTTTGGCATTGACTAGTAATGCGGTATACTCCGTTGCAGGATTCTGATATAGGATTTTTTTTTTTTTTTACAATTTTTTCTTACAACGTTTGTACACTTTCAAGGGCGTAAGAAAATCTTTTGGAGTATTGTAACACAGTGACCTTACAAAACCACGTGATTCCTGTGATGGATGTTATTGTTTGTTAATTTCGTATGGATACTGTTTGAGGAGTCTACCATTGTAAATTGTTCACTTTCGAAAGTTAAATAAAAATCATTACCTTCTTATGCCCCATCTAATTCTCATATTTTTACAAGACTAACTTTCAACAAAAAAACTTTTGCTTACAATGATCTTTTTCCCCTCAACGTTGGCATTATACTGATAACGACACGTGCTGTATGAAACGCACGTGGGTACTGATAGTATATTTCATTGACATTGTAATAATTTCAACAAAATTCTATTTTCCCCTCAACGTTGGCATTAATAACGACGCAAGCAGGCAGATGTGCTCGCGGGTACTGGAGTTCCATTCATGAGCAAAACAAAAATAAATCAAAAAGAGATACTTTGCTACCTATTTTACACACAAGAAGACACAAATCCCTCAAACATACGTCAGTACGTTTTTTCCTGAATCTAATATTTTTGTTTTTTTTTTTTTTTTTTTTTTTTTTTACTTATAATAATTGCAAGATTTTGTTGGTAAAAAAAAGGTTTGGTCTTAAATTGCGTCTTGTATATCTCATTTTGAGAAAAATCTGCTTTCAAGGTCATTCCTCGGCTTGGTCGACACCATGCAAGCGCATTACCGGTGAAAGAAGCTACTTTGAATACATCGCCTTTTTCGTGCACGTTTCTCGACGCGTTTTACAAAATTTCACTCTTGGACGGTTTTATAACGGCAAACCTCACCGTAATTTTTCATTCGCTTTTACGGAGAGGAGAGCTAGAAATTGGAGAAAACCCGCTATAATATAAGCTCGAACAATTATTTAAGGACACACGCGAAATACTACATGATATGATATAAAATGGACGCACCTTAATGATTCAGAAGACTTCTCGAAGGGGGGGGGGGATTAAAAATAGAGGTAGTCGCGAGGTTAGCCAAAAACAGCGGAACTACAGCGATATGCCCACCTACGTATTGCCAGTGGTGCCAACGTATGATCATACAAATGTCAGCTTAAAAATAGTGTTTTTACTATTAGTGTTATTTTTATAATTATTATCATCATTATCCTCATTAGCGTTATAATTATTATTTATGCTAGATACCACCATATTCTACACCTAAGTTTAGCAAAACTTCTTTCGGTTAATCGCTAGGGAGTCGATAGCTGGATGTCGTTATGAATAAATATTAATTTATCAATCAGTTTTAGTTTTACTGGAAAATAAAATGATAGTCTTTACTTTCCGAAACAAAGTTATACGATTAGTTACGTACTATAATAAAAAAAGTGAGACATATTCCTTGAATTATCATATTAAAAATCAAAATAATACTGATTCATAATTACAAATATATCATTACACTATCCCAAATATGACACTATCCCAAATATTACACTATCCCAATTTTAAAAGCATATCTCGAAAAACAACAATGGTGATGATACAACGGACATGAACAGCCAAATATTGTATCAAACTAAATTACGCAAAACCAGTAGAAAATGTAAGTTATAAAATATACTAACTTGTAATTGCAATCGAGTCAGTTTCAGCGTTCTTGCGATTACATCTACATAATTATAAAAAATCGCGTCACTGAGAAAAGTGTAATAAATAGGTACATGATCAATTGTATACAGTATTTAACATTAAGATAAACAGAATAAGTTTTTTGTCTTTCAACAGTGCAAAATGATTTGAATAAACGTGTAAGGAGAAATCGACAACTCATAGTAGTAGTAGTATACAAAAAAATTGTGTGTAGCAAATATAAGGTTATTCACATGAAATTTTTTGATGATTCATTCTACACCATACATTTTTCAAATGTGATATGTTAAAATCAACGTAAATTTTTTATTATGCAATCATGATTATGTATTCATCATTTCTATAAACTATATTTTAATATGTAAATCATACAAATTTTTAAGTTTTTCCGATTCATACAAGTTTCCTTACACCCCAGCACATTGAGAGGAACTGACATCTTTTACACAGCCATTAAAAAAATTTTTTTTCTCAATCTTTTTTTTAATAGATAACACATTTATTACAAATTATATAACTCAATTTAAAACATGTATGATTATGGAAGTATGTTAATCAATAAGCGTAATAAACTAACCAATGTAATATATCCAGATATTAACTATCTTTCCTAATTTATTAGACTAATAATCTGTGATGTGATTAATCAGTGATCTTAACTTAATATATGTATAATTAAGGAGTAGACTATGCATATTAATTGTACATTGCCTTCGTTCTACAAGAATTAGTTTTAAATATGTTCTTAATAATTTTTTTCTTTTTTTTACTTATATTTGAATATTATTTTTGATTTAATTTACTTTAATTTTGTAATAAAATATTTTTTGTTGATATTTAATAGGAGCAGTGGCTCTATATTTTTAAACATTTATAGTGTTTTGGTTATTAATAATCCTGAGTCCTTAGCCACTGAAAAAAAAAAAATCTAATCTAATTTAATCTCTCCCTCTCTTTCATATTCAATGTAACAGACTCTTCCAAATAATTACTTTATGAATACACGATCCAATGACCCCCTATACTTAATAAAACCCCTTATTTTCATACAATTGTTGATACAAAAATGTAATTTAGAATGCAATGATAAGAAATCCTTTTTTTTGGAGCGTTTGCAAAAACAAAGCAATCATATTTTCCGATTAAAGAGGAATGTAACATTCAGTTATTGCCGTAAAATTCAGTGTTCAAAAATAAATATTTACTGGAATTTTTCTTACACATGACTGACATCATTTTTAAGTATAAGTTCAAATAGTAAGCATTTTTAAGTAACAATTATTAATGTTGGTTCTGCACCATTGAAAGACAATGTGGCATGATAGAATTGCTATCACATCACTATTAAAAAAACAGTAACCTATTGACATAAGAAACTATATATTTATAATTTTTTGTTTGAAGAATATTACTGTTATAAATCCATAATTAACATGTTATCTGATTTTTTATAGTAATTAAAATAACTATTAATATTGAAACACGGAAATAAATTGTGACAAAAAAAAATTAACTCTCCCTTTTTTTTATATATAAAAGTATAAAAATAAGGGACAACATCTTTTTTTTTTAAAAGCAAGAACGCTGAAACTAACTTTAAAGGAATGCAATTATTTTTTTTTTTCCTCTTCTCGTCTTTTTCCGGTGCTTAACTGTTGGCTCTACACTGCTCTGATTTTTATTCTTCGGCCTTCTCCTTTTTCTCTTCTTTTTAGGCTGAGTTGTATCAACTAAAATTAATTACCGTAATGTTAGAAGCCAATTTATTTAAATTTTTAACTAACAACAAATCGTCAATACAATAAACTTCAAAGTAATTTAAATGTATATAAATTATGTTTTCTAGCTATACATCTAAAAATAAAAGTTACATCTTAAGTACACATCAACATGGTTTTTCTAGATTGGTGGTTTCCCATCACTTTGCAAGCCCTTTTTGACCCAGTTATCATCCTAAAGGAATGGGGCACCAGTGACAACATAACTATCACTTAATGGTTGTTAGCAATCTTACAGTGCAGCAGTGACGTTTTAAATAACGGTGCATGACTTGGAAGATAAAATTTGAAAATGATTACATTACCAGTACTGCTACAACTCGCTGCTATTTCCTCATTCATGTTGCAGTCGTCGTTTTCCCCCGGATCAGGTACATTATCAATGACCTGTATTTCATTGGCAGAGTTGGTTGCATTGCCTAAAAAAATAATTTATTATAATATTCTATGAATCCTAAAATATGAATTAAAATGAATAATAGTGAACTTAAGTAAATAGATACACGTTTTTAATTTAATGATAAGTAAAACGTGTAACTTGTATTAATTATTATAACGAGACTAATAATCTCTTAGTCAAAGCAGTTCTAATTAATGTAAAATTATACCTGTTTGATTATTACCAACAAAGTTAATCACATCATCATCACTGTCATCGGGGATCCCGTATTCATTGCGGTACGTTCTGCGAAATTCTACTTCGCTATCAGTAGTAAGTGATGATTCTAAGTCATTATTGTTATCGTCATCACTGCTGGAAATATCAATAATGTCACCATTTTCACTTCGTTCTTCTTGTGGAGATGATGGCCTTTGAGGTTGCACTTCAATTTGAGCGTCGTATTGTACAACACTTTCCTCTTCATCATCGTCTTCATCCAAAATTTCTTCGAAATTATGAGGTGACACTACTTCATTTCTTTCCTCATGATCTGATAGTGGTTGAACATTTTGAATATTCTCTTGTTGCTGCTGTGGCAGTACTTCTCCACGTTGCGGAAATTCCTCTTCGATGCCGATTCTATTTTGTAATACTGGAACGGGTACATGTTGGTCTTCACCATTCAAGTTTTGGTCTCCGTCTTCAAGCTCTACATCATCTTCTTGCTCTGCATCATCTTCTTGCTCTATCTCAAAATTATGAGGTGAAACTACGTCATTTCTGGCCCCGTGTTCCAGTGGTTGTTGAATAACATCATTCATATTTTCTTGTTGCTGCTGTTGTGGCACTTCTTCGCGCGGCGGTATTTCTTCCTCAACATTGTTTCTGTTGTGTGCTACTGGAACTGGTAGACGCTGTTCTTCGCCATCCAAGTTTATGTCACCATCTTCAATTTCTCCATCTTCTTGTTCTACTATCTCTTCATTTTCTGATGTGTTAATAATCGTTAAATATTTTTATTTCTTACATAAGTGTATCCAAGCGGAGCCAGCCAGCGAACGCTCATGGCGCATTTTTCTAGTGGAGCGCGCTTTGCTCAACTTTCTGAAAGTTTGAGGATAATAGCTTTAAAAAAAATGAACAAACTATATAAATTGATAGATTTTTACCTGCTCTTTGCGATAATGTGGTCGGTTTTTTAGGAAAACTTTTTTTTTGGGGAAAAAATTGATTGATAAGTTAAAGTCTCTATTTCTCAAAGTTCTCCATTACAAATGTTTGCGTATAGCGTGCGGTGGTTCGGATGGCTAGGTAGTGGATCGGCACACAGGAGACCGTGGTTCAATTATCGGGCAGTGCGATGCATACGAGCAAGTAAGTACCTTACCACGCAATGCTCCTCGTGGAGGTGATGGGAGACCTTCTCGCAGCAAAATTGCCTACTGATGACCCCCTACCCCTCTCTGTGTATTGGGATGGCCTCCCATTCCTCTTTCCTTCCCTCTCCAAAGTGCTAAGTGCTCATCGTAGCGCCCTTAATTGTAGCCGGACGTATAGCTTTACGTGTGTGTGTACCTTACTGTAATTACAAAATTAACTTTTCAACTGCATCTTCTCTAATTTTTAAAGTGGGATGAGTGTGGGTTTACGAATGGCATGTAAAAGAAAACCACGTGGCGTGATGTCGCGCTGCTGCCCGAGCACGCGCCATGCCGCTTGCGACCGCAGCATCCATCACCACTGCGATATATAGCCTAATTTTAAATGCTTAGATTTTATGAATGGTTCTTGTGAAAACCTTTATGGGAATAAATTTTTGTCAAACTGTTGTTTTTACAGCAGAGAATTTGACTACTCATATGCAATAGTCTCTATTCCGGGCACATGAACTTACCATTGTATAAAAACTTTCAGACTCTTATAGTTTCGAATTAAAAGAATTTCGATCATTGCAATCATCTTTTTTGTTGCTACCTACAAAAAAAGGGTGCGTAACGACAAGAAATATCCGATACGAGTCAAGCGAATAAAAAAGTAAAGGCTACTAAGAAAATCCCAGGTTGACAGTTTTAGGGCGATAACCAGAAAAATATGCATAATCTTTTAAGTTGTACTCTATTAATCTTTTTAAATATATATATTTATATATATATATATATATATATAATTTATAATGGAGACAATGAAGATCAAAATCTTATAGTTTTTTAGTATTTTATATTTTTTTGTTACTCCCCTTAGATTGCAAGTAAATTATAAAAACACTATGCCATCGGTCAGTTAGTGCGGCGACGGCGCGGGCGCAGCGGGGTGCAGCGGGGTGCTCGAGCAGCAGCGTTAGACCACGTCCTGCGGTTTTCTTTTACATGGCATTCGTAAACTAATACTCATCCCACTCTGAAAAAATTTAAGAAGATGTAGTTGAAAAGTTGTTCTTGTGATTAGAGTAAGTTACATAAATAAATATAAAGGAGAACTTTGAAAAATAGTGAATTAAACTTTCAAATCAATTTTGTCCACCAAAAAAAGAAATTCCGACAAAACTGACCTCAATATCGTAAAGAGAAGACAAAAATTTATCAACCTATACGGTTTAATAATTTTTTAAGCTATTAGCCTCTGAGCTTTGAGCTTTGAGCAGCTTTTAACAAGTTGAACAAAGCGCGCTTCACTAGGAAAATGCGCCGAGAGCGCTTGCTGGCTCGCTCCGCTTCGACGCACCTATATACAGTTATCAAAATTAATGTTATTGTAATTTTTATATTGCTTAAAACTTACCAAGCCTATCAGGAACATTTATGTGGCCACGTATGCGTCCACCTCTACGACCTTGTCTACCTCGACCATTTCTTATAGGGCCTTGTCCTTGTTGACATCGTACTCCACGACCGCGTCCTCTTCCACGTCCTGCTTCACGATTATGTCCTCGTCCTCGTCCTACTGCAGGACCTCCAGGACCCTGTACTTGTCCTCTCCCGCGGCCACGGTGTCCACGGCATCCGCGTCATCCTCTGAAGCGCCTGTCACCTACACGCTCTACAATGTCTACTTCTTCAGCATTTTCTTCTGCTGGACGAATAAGCATTGCGGCTCGTATGCAAACTGCCCTATCCTCATTGACGTTTTTCAGGTTAACGCCATCGTTTTCAAAAAAAGCTCCTTTTGGACATAATTGGAAAAAATTTCAAACTAGTATACAATTGTTCGATTATAACTCAAAAATTAAATTGAAGAATTTGACCTTACCTTCACCTGGATCCCGTTCAAACACTCGCTGCAAACTCTGCACAAACAATTCGGCTTCCCGAGTGATATCAGCCAAATTTAACTGCCGGTATGCTTCCAACTGCTCGTCGAATGGTACTAAAAATTTTAAATTATTAAATATTGAAGACAGAGTGTAAGTATACATACACACTTCGGGGATAATACTGGAATCTTCTCATAGTCACCAAAGTTGTCAGGAACTCAGCTACTCCAATTCTGTAAAATTAAGTAACTGATACGCTAAATTGATCGGATCATTTGAAAATGACGTTAGATACTTTAACATTCATAACTGAAACTAATTTTCCAAAGTATATAATATTTCAATAATCCCACTGTTAACATTAAGTTGGATCTACCGTTTTTTAAGTGCGTTAATTTTATTCTCAGTAATCAGTAAGAGGTCTTCTTTATTTTTAAATCCATTCTTACCGTTTTTATTTATACACCTAATTCTATGATAAAATGTAACTTATTGATGTAGACATCATGCATGTATCAAAGAAACATTTTTCTAGAAGTACTTAAATAATAATTCTTGGAATTATTCTAAATGAGAAATTTAAAATAATAGGTAACTTCAAACAATCATAAAATTTAATTTAAAATTTAGTGTATTAAGTCACACTTAAATTTAAATCAGTATACGCAAAATCATTTTTAAAAAACCAGATGTAAAATATAATTACAAAAACTATAAAAATACTATTTGTTTACTACTGTAAATGATTATTATATTTGCATTTCTTTCTGAGAAAATTATACAAAACGCTTCTGAACGAATGGTATTTGAGTGACAGAATTCATTAACTACTTAAGACAAATTTTCTATGTGTTCAACCAACTCACCTTCCATTCTTTACTCGAGCTTGAAGATTCAATACTGCATGATCATTCAATACGTTTATTTCATCTTGGTAGTCCCCAAGAAACAGTCCATTTCTGACTCGATCATAATTGATGGTTGTGTCAGCCATAATTTCAAGTAAATACTCTAAAAAAAAATTTTTTTTAACGTGATGAATGTAATATATTATCTATTGTTTGATACCTATTGACAATTTAATAAATATTAATAGTGGTATTTTTTTTTACTCTGCAGTTATTCCAATTTCTTATTCGGTTAAAAAAAACTGCATTTTACTGAAGATGATAGTTACATTGCAGATAATAAAATTGTTTCTGTTTCCGCTCATTTTTATATTTGAGCTCAAGTATTTACACATAAAAAATTAGTCATATTCGTTAGTTACTTATTAGAATTATGAATACAGTTTAAGTTACTTTTCATTCCTGATTATATCCCAGTTCTGTCAACTTGTTGCAATGTTAAACTTTCAAAGTCAAGTCGTTCTAAATGTTTTTAATATAAGTACTACTTTATAGAAACAAATACATTACCTATGAACAGAAAAAGTGTGGGATGGTCGTGACATTTTCTGTGCATCGTTCTATGAAAATTTTCACATAGATTGGTTGCTCTCACTGCTAGTGCAAAGATCGAAACAATTAATGCTAGTGGTTCCCATGTTGATCTCATGTAGTGAAGAAATCGTTGCACTCTGTCGAACATGTCGTCGTGTCCAAGAGCCCGCCTAGCTTCCTGAGCTTTGTTTTCAAGGACAGTCAAACCCAGTGGAATCAACTCATGTGGGAGAAATGGTAGGACAAGAGCTATTCCGAGAATATCGACATACAAACCATCACGCATGCGCAAAGTATTGCACCAATATTTAATAAGGCTCTAAAAAATATATATATATATGTATATATAAAAATTTTTTTTTTTTTTATACTCGTCGGAAAATAACAGAGTAATGTTAAGTTATACATTTCTCACGTACGATATCATAGCTACACGTACGTGCGCCCCCTCTCTTTGGGGCCTACTACAGATGATTGTAGTGGGAGGGAGCAAAGCAATAAGCAGATAGGAAGCTGAAAGGAGCGCTCTCTCTGGCTGGAACCGTCAAGGACGAAGATCGTACACACGCGATGCGCTCTGCTCTCGTTTTTGCATTAATAAAGACGTTGATACTAGTTCCTCGACTATTTACTTCGTGCGCACCCCAAGACCATAGAATCCTACGCAACAGTTTTTGTGTCAGAAGTGGGATGGTCATCGCGATTAAATAAAAATAAAATTTTTTTTTCGGTTTTTGTCGACAATAAAATATCGACTCTCGCGATTTTTGGGAAACACACATAGTGTCGTGCCACGAAGTGAACTAGGAACTGCTACGAGAGAAATTAGCGGAGCGAGGAGTTGCTGAAGTACGAAAAAAAAAAGCAGCTTTAATCAAGGACCAAGGTGGAGGATACCCGGGACTACGATAGAAATCAAGCAAACAAGGATGATAAAGATCTTGGTCGCCATTATTCTAGCCAGGAGCATATGGTAAGTACTTGAGATTCATAAATAAATAAATATATTTAACTGTCCAAGGGGTCCTGTTAAAATTTTTTAGTGCGTTATAAATTTTTTTTTTTTTTTGCTATATCGGTTTTGCGTTCGGTATCCTTCTCATAGTATTGGCGGTGCGTCATTAAGGTAATTTTTCGTAAGTCAGGAAAATTTCGGACAGTAAAAATAAATTGGTCAGATTGAAAGTAAGGAAAAAATAAATAAATAAATAATAAATTAGACACACGGTAAATGGTAAGTAAAGCAGTTTTGTCATCGTGAGATAGGAACGCAAAGAATCGTACAGAAATTTACTTATGAGTGTTTAAGCGCTCTCTACAGACAGGAAATAAAGAATTTCAAAAAAAAGAATAATAAAGAATTTACGATGGAAAACTTCGATGAAGCACTCAGTGATGTAGTGAGTGTTAGGGAGGACGAAATTCCCTCGTATCCGGAGAATGAGTCGGAGTCAGAAATACTGACCGTATTTTTAGAGCACAGTCCCGAAACTCAAATGGAATGGGGAAAAAATGGGTAAGAAACAGCGTATGCTAATGTTGAAGTTTTTGAAAAAAATAAAACCTGGGGTGATTAGGGAGAAAGTTTCACAAACAACGTCATGCATAATAGGGGCGGGTGCAGAATATTCAAACACCGTCAGAAACGACGCTGCGGATACGTCACCCTTAAAGAATGCAGATTATACAGCCAGAAATGGGATGAGCGAAATTTCGAGGGACGTAAACTCGTACTCGAAAGATAGGTTCGACAGCAAAGATACACAGGATACGCTTCAACATGCGTTCAGACGAGGAGAAAAACAAGCGGCGCAGCAAACAGCACAGCAATGTGTGACTCAGTTTTCGGAGGAAGCACTTACACAAAATTGTAGGGAATTAGTATTTGGCCATAAAAACAATTGGAACTTACCGTCAAGAACGTTGGAAGTAATAATAATGTATGGGGGGCAGCAAACGGGAATCCCAAATTTTTCGGGCGCAAGGATGCAGGACGCTGGACCCAGCTACAAACCCATGGGCCCAATAAATAAAAGGGTGAGAGGCCAACCGATAGCACCGTCATCTGACTGGCCGTTTCGGAATAATAACATGCACGGGGAATACATTTTGCGAGAGCAGCAACATCAAGCGCAGCCAAATCCGACTTATATAAACCCTATCATGAGTCAACAGCGAGTGGAAAACACGCACCCTGTCAGCATGCACTATAGTGCACTGTCCCATGTCAACAGCGCGGCGAATGGCATCCCTATATTCAACGGGGATCCAATAAACTTTCCGCTTTTTGAACAGATGGTGAGGACAGCAAATCTAGCAGTTCCGCCGCAATATGAAAAATACTTTATTGGTACGTTAGGCGGTAAACTTAGGGGGATGGCAGCAGATCAATTTTGCACCCGGTTATCACTGTTTAATACCGTAGACGCATTTTTACTTGCGCTGTCACGGTGATTCGGGAGCATGGGAGGCATAGATACACAGCTAGCCCAACTCAAGTCACTGACTCAACTGAATAGCGAGTCAGTTATTCAGTACTGCAGCCGGGTGCAACGGTTGCATAATAGAATAATGATGACCCATGACGCCAACCCACAGCTGTCCCAGATTCAGAAAAATGCCCTAAAACAATCTGCGGATAGAGAGTCAGCAAAACAGTTTATATATGGGTTGAAAGCGCCATACAATTGGAACGTGGCCGGGGTAAAACCTGTAACACTGGAGGAGGCCATTGAAGCGGCTATAGATGTAGATAACGAGTTAAGTTTACGTCAAATGGCACCTAATGATTTTAGCACATATGCAACACGGGAGAGTTGTTTTGGTAAGAGGAATCCAAGGATAGGCATGGTAATCAGCGATGCGCCGGAGGGAAAGAGCGATACGGACGAATGGGACGGCATCAAAGATGTTAAGTGGTGCTCATATTGTCAGGAGCACTGTCTGCACTCTACGAGCGGGTGCGAAAAGCTATGGAGGGACGCGAAATATGGAAGAATAAAAGACCCCGATAGGCCCGAAACAGAACCACCCAAGAGACTAACAGAGATAAGGGACAAAAATGAAGGAAGACCTGCGTACAATGATCAGGCACCTAATGTGCAGTATAGTGACCCTGACCCTAGAAATTACCATAACAAACATAATAGCTACACATCCAATTATAATAATTATAACAATAATAATAGAAACTTCAATGGCAACAATAGTCGCCCTCCGGCGAACAATAACAGGAACAATAATAGGCCATTCGAAGAGAACAGGAATTTTAATGGTCGAAATAGGGGAAATAATTATGCACCCAATAATAATTATAATAATCATAATCAGCGACGAGAAAATAATTATAATAATTATGCGCCCGGTAATAACAATTATAACAATTATAATCAGCAACGAGAAAACAATTATAACAATTACGCGCCCAGCAATGACAATTATAACAATTATAATCAGCGACGGGAAAATAATTATAATTATGGACCAAGGGACAACAATTACAACCTTAACAATCAAAGAGGAAACCAAAATAATCAATACAATCATGAGAAAAATACGAGAACAGACGGGTCACACGCGGAAAATTTAAACTCACAGGATGCTTGATGCGCTCCCCAAGCGTCGGGCATCCCCCAGTAGATAGGAAGATAACAAAAATACTCGACAGCAGAAAAACGGCAAACGTAGAGGTAAGAGAGTCGCTAGCTGCGAGTGTAAGAGTTGATATGACGACAAGGAGAGATAATTTGCCTCAAAACAGCCCTCAAATAGAAGTAGGACGAAGCAATAACGGAAGCGAGCCTCAGCGTGAAGCAAGAATAAATATATTTCTAGCAGGTAGGACACCCCCTTCGGTATTTATGACAAGCACTCAACTAAGAGGGGGGGAAGCAAAATTCTATGCGGACACAGGAGGTGAAATTTTTATTATAAAGGAAGACAGTCTTCTTCCAAATGCATTATTTGACGTGAGGAACCGAGTAAGAATTGTAGGTGTTACGCACGGAGAGCGTAGCACTTTAGGTGTAGTTAAAATACCACTGAATGGCCTTATGTGTAGGTTGCATGTGGTCCCACGCGACTTCCCAATAGATGGGGAAGGTATTATTGGATGGGACATTTTTAAGTTATATCAAGGTCGCATAAGCGCGGCAGAAAATATTTTTGAATTAGGAGGAATGAAAATTAATTTAATCGAGCCAGAGATGCTCGAGATTCTTGCTAGGTCAAGGCAAGTTATATATGCCCGTGTCGGGGTAAATAGCGAAAAAATAAAAGTAGGGTGGGTTCCTTTGCAAAGAATAAGAGAAGGAGTTTTATTCGGAAATTTTATAGCCACAAATAATAGTGGAAAAGTTTATGCTGAGTGTGTAAACACACTAAATGAAACAGTAAGCATACCTGTACCGGAAATAGAGTTATTAGAATGCGAAGTGATGCGAGAGGCCGATCCATTTAGCGTCGAAGGAGACGACGCTCAGGGCGTTAATGAGGCAATTATAAGACTTTTTGAGGCAGATAGCCAAGAAAGGAGAAAAATGAACAAAGTTTAATATGGCGTTACAAATAATTATACAAGTGGCGGGTCCAATAGTGATTTCAAGGACACTGACAATTCAAGTAGGTTGTCGGATAAAGGAAAAATAGCGAGAATCGATAAAATAATGCAGCTTATTGATGTTTCAAGTTGCAACGAGGAAGAAAAATCACACGTCCGGAAACTCATAGAGTATAATCCGTTTGTATTTGGTCTGGATGGAGAACCACTGAAAGCAACTCATATATTGAAACACCGCATCATAACTACGACGGACAAGCCCGTGACGGCGAAGTGCTATAGGTACCCACCAACGCTAAGGGAACAGATGAAAAAAGAGATAGAGAAATTGCTCGAGCAAGGAATCGTCGAGCCTTTGGAATCACCATACAATTCTAACATGTGGATTGTACCCAAGCATGCGGGGCCGGACGGGGAGAAACGTTGGCGCGTGGTAACTGATTTTAGGCAGCTCAATGAAATAACTGTAGGAAGTTGCCATCCCTTACCATTCCAAAGTGATATACTCGAACATTTAGCGTCAGCTCGATACATTACATTAGTCGATCTAAAACAGGGATTTTTCCAAATAGAAATTCATGAGGATGACGCACACAAAACAGCATTTTCTGGGCCAGATGGTCATTATCAGTATAAGAGAATGCCAATGGGGTGTACGGACTCGCCGAATACATTTTTGAGAGCAATGTCACTCGCGTTGGCGGGTCTACAAGGTCATGAAATCGAAGTGTATTTGGATGATATCATGGTGTTTGCTCCGAACCTCGAAGAGCACGAGAGGCGTTTCATTAGACTTTTAAAGCGGCTTTCGGAAGCAAACTTGACAATTGAGCCGAAAAAATGCCAATTTTTGAAACGCGAAGCGAAAGTACTGGGACACGTAGTAGGAAACGGACAAATAAAAACAGATCCAAAAAAAATTGAAGCAGCGAAAAAATATCCGAGGCCTACGAATGCAAAGAAAATCAAACAATTTCTTGGATTTGTCGGATATTATAGACGATTTATCCAGAATTATGCGAAAATTGCTCAGCCACTCTCCAAACTCTTGAGAAAAGGAACAGAGTTCAAACGGAAAGAGCAGCAGGAGCAAGCTTTCAAAACATTAGTTGACGCATTATGTAGTGAGCCAGTACTTATTGCACCTAATCTAGATAAGCCTTTTATAGTCACAACAGATGCATCAGACTACGCAATAGGAGCAATATTAAGCCAAGGCGAGTTGGGTAAAGATAGACCGTGTGAATATGCTTCACGATGCCTTCGAGGGAGCGAATTACGCTACCCAACGTATGATAAGGAACTATTGGCTATAGTGTTTGCAAAAGAACAGTTTCGGCCGTACTTATTTGGGCGCAAATTTACAGTGGTCACGGATCATGAGCCATTAAAACATTACCACACGTCAAAGAAGCCCGACATAAGGTTTAATAGGCTAAAAGCGGAGCTACGAGGCTACGAATTTGACGTAGTGTATCGGCCAGTCATTTCAAACAAAGCACCCAACGCACTCTCTCGAAATCCACTTATAGGAGAGGGAGAAATAAACACTGAGCGGCCACGCCAAGAACTGTATCAGCTGGCGGACGAACAGGAGAAAGTAGGACTAGCCGATAGCGATGGGCCTCCAGCGCGCATTTTTAAAATACGAGCGACCCGTAAACAGCGTATTTAGGGAAATACTAAAAAGGGGAAAATTATTTACTCTGATTCAGAGGATTCGGATAAGAAAGTACAGAGAAAAAAACAAAATTTAGATGAACGGAAAGAAAATAAGTATGAAACGAAAATAGATAGTCAAGCTGATGGTGAGGGAGATTCTGAATCCGAGGAAAAAGTAGGAATAAACGAAAAATTAAGCAGGAAAATAAAGAAAACAGTGAGAAAAAAAGGTCGCCCAAGAAAGAATATTATAGTTAGCAATTTAAAAACAGAAACAGATACGGAACGCAACGAGATTCCGTCAAAAGACGTTATTGTTGCAAATTGCGGAACACCAGTAATAATGAATAGCGAATCAGAAAATCACAGTACGGGACTCGATGATTGGGGCTGGCAGCTGATACAAGCAAGCTTGGCGGCCGAAGAGGCGAGGAGAGTGAAAGGCACCCGAAAGTTAACGGAAGCAAACGAGGTAGATGGAAGCATCGTAACATTTGGGAAAGGTGGTTTTGAAGGCAGAGGTGTTGAAGCGTCGGAGAGAGCCGATTAAGCACGAGAAAGATCAAGGGAAGAAGAGAGTGAAGGAGAGACACCACAGTACGAGCATACAGCAAATGAGCCGCTCACTGGCGGTACTTATGAATGTAATAAAAGGGAGAAAAAAAAACAATTATATGAGGGACAGAATGAAAATAAGCTCGATATGGAAATAGAAGGCACAGGTTCGGATGCATCAGATGATGAAATTGAAAAAATGACGAGACCAATCGCTACGGCAGGGGATGATCCTATTTCCCAAGGAATGACGGATGGGAAATTAGGGTATATTATGAAAGAACCGGGGTTTCGAAGGGGAGTAAAAACAACGAGTACACCAGCAGCAGTACTATTCGAGGAGAGAAAACGAAAATTGCGCAAGAGACAAATGGACACATTAAACAGACAAAAGCCGAATTTTTCGATTACGCCGACAATAATGAGCCCTTCGAAGGAAATAATAATAGCTAATTGTGATACGCCACAAACGTCAAATAGTACAATGGCACAAAACACGGAAGAAGTAGAACATAGGTCAGCAGAGCTCTCAGTGAGTGCGGAAACAAATTTCGCTCCAACAACAGAAGCAGACAAGGAACCGGATATACTCGATTTGTTAGAGGGAAGATCAGACGAACTGCGGGCACAAGTTATAATTGACATAAGAAGGCGAGATGTAGAAGGAAGGCCGGGAATGAGGATCGACGTATGGGAGCCCAACGAAAAAATACTTGGGGAAAAAGCGCCACCAGAGGAAAGGGAAAAAACAGATCCAATGTCGCGTAAAAGTGATAAGCGAGTCTAGTTTGAAGAACCAGGGGATCGAACAGTAATGGAACCCAACTTACCGTCAGACACAACGGCGCCGACAGATAAGTGGCTGGCATATCTTAACGATGATACACGAAGGGAAACGAATGAATGCATTCAACCTCATAAAATACTTTTCAAAGTGCCAGGACTACCGTGCGACCCGCCGGGAAATTGCCTATTTTATAGCCTAATTTTATTTATTTAATCTTAATCTCTCGACCGACGAGTTGAGAATGATATTAAAAAATTCAGAATACCTACAAAAGTATAGAGAGCCAGAAGAAACAGAAAATATACTAATGTCGCGTACAGAATATGGAACTGGGGAATGTATATACATATTTTCGCAAGAATTCAAAAAGAACGTGTGTGTACACCTCAAGTTAAATCGTGAAAATTATATTTATGCGCACTATATTGCAACGGAAAAAGAAGGGGTCAGCCACTTGCATCTGGAAGGTAACAGCGAAAATGCCCATTACGTGCCCCTAGTACAAAATTCTATTACCGAGTCGGAAAATGATTCACATAACAATGACGGTAGTAGTTGTGAAAGGCGGGAAGAATACGCGAGTGAGCCAGAAAGAGATGGAGAAACAAACCAACGTAAGTGGGGAAGGGATAAAGAAAGTCAATCAGGAACAGAGCAAAACCACACCGATGGAGAGACGAACTCGAATATGCGTGTAGAAGAAGGGGAAGGAGACAACCATCCCACTAACAGCGATGACGAAAGCTCTGAAAATACGATGAAAGGAGAGATAGGGCAGGTTAATGAATTGAATAACGCATTATGTGAAACAGAAAGCGAGAACGAAACTAACACAGTCACACACTCTCCATCGATGGAAAAATACACGGTGTGCAGAACACGCCTGCCAAATGAAAGACCGCCATGGGCACCAAAAGAAGGGGAAGACCCACCCCTGTGCCAAAAACTAAGCAAAATTAAAAACCATCTCTTTAGGTATCTCAAAAACCTGGCGTTTATGACGGTAACGAAAGCGGTACCCAATACGGAAGCAATAGATGCTTTACATGAAAGAGGGTACATAAATCCGACGCGCATGAACAACGAGAAGAAAGTCGTAGGTGAAGCTAAAAGTACTAGAGAGAGAAAGGTAACGGTGATATACATGTACGTAAAGGAGCATTTTGAGGAAGCAGCGCTTAAATCGAATATTAAGAAGTGTGTTAAGGCTCTCAGAGACGTAATAATTGCAAACAATATTAAAACAATTGGAATTGTCAGGGATCTAGCGATTCTTAATCTTACCCAATGGGGGTACTTTGCCGATATTTTCGAGGAAATATTCAAAGACACTAGATTAGCGGCGGTGCTCTACGCCAACACATTGATAATTCCACCGATGAGTCAAAGATTAAAAATAATTAAAGAGTACCACGAAGCAGCCATAGGCGGGCACAGAGGCATGAACAAGACATATAGTAGGATCGCGAAGGACTACTATTGGAGAAACATGCGCCCAGACATAAGGCAAGTCATTTTGGGATGCCCTTCATGTCAGACGAAAAAACTTGTAAGGGTAAAAACAAAACAAGCGTTGCTCATTACGGACACACCGAGTAGACCTTTTGAAAAAATTTTGATCGAATACTACGGGCCAATCAGTAAGCCATCGACGAATAACTACACATATATTTTGTCTATGCAAGACTGGCTAACAAAGTTTATTGTTCTTGTACCAGTGAAGAGAGCAACAGCTGAGGAGACCGTGAGGGCAATAACCGATAAATTTATAGCATATTTCGGACCCCCGGAACATCTACTGTCTGACCGAGGCACCCATTTCATGAATAAAAGCATGGATGAACTAGCAAAATTATTTAAAATAGACAAAATGGGTAGTACGGCATTTCACCCTCAAACAAATGTGGCCATCGAACGAATACATCATACGCTCACCGAATATATAAAAGCCTACGTGAAGAAAGAAGATCAGTAGGACGAGCACTTACCATTGTGCATGCACTCATACAATACTACGGACCATGAGAGTACAGGGTACTCACCACATGAGCTTGTTTTCGGGCAAAGAGCGAGAACACCTACTAGCTTTAAGACATCATCCAGCAGCCAGACGTCGAACGAATATTTTAATGAGCTGGTAACGACACTGACGGAGATGAGAACCATCGCCGCAATGAATCAAGTGCAAGCAAAATACCGCTCAAAATATTACTACGACCGCAAATTGAATACGAGATACTACCTCGAGGGAGAGATGGTTTATGTGTTAAAAGAGCCGTCGAAAGGGAAATTCGACGCCCAATATGAGGGCCCTTACGAAATAACTGGCATCGATTATGCGAAAAAGAATGTCAAACTTCAGAGGAAAGACGAGGTAAGAATATCCCACGTGGAAAAAATAAAAAAAGCTTGCGTAGTAAAAGCCCCGTTAAAAAATGCGAATGCAGAAAAGAAATGTGGGAGTACAAAAGTAAACCACTAGCTTCGCTTAAATTTTCGCGGCCCCCGGACGCACCGCGAAAATACAATGAAAAATGGAGAACAAGAGAATATTGACTACTATTTTTTTTAATTGCCTAAGCAAACATAAGAACGGAATGTGGCGCTATTTCATATAATTATAAATAAATAAAAAAAAATGGAAAATTTTTTTTAGATATTAAGGTAAATGTACCAATACTAGGCCACCAGAAAGAATTTGGTCCCAAGAATGGCCACAATCACAATTTTACGATTCACACAAATTTTTGCAGCGAAAAAAAAAAAAAAAAAAAAAAATCCTTATCAACATTCACGCTTAAAAATTATATAAATTATATATGTATACGGGAAGACGCGGGGGCATGCAGAAAGGTAAAACAATACTCGCGAGTCGTTTATTTTACTACAATTTTGTTTTATTCTTACATGTGTGAATACAAGAATTATTTTTATTATTGGGGTGATAAAAAAAAAAAAAAAAAAAAATTTTTTTTCTCCTTCTCTGTCTTTCGTGGATCACGCCTTAAGTACGCTTCCTCCTGCGTCCCCGTCCTCGTTCCCGAGGGAGACAATCAACAGCCAAGTCCCGGAACCCATCCACCAGCGAGGATATATTCAGATTAGGCAGTGCGGGCCGATTGCTGGAAGTACAATTACAGCTTGTGCAAACCGCAGGTGGATTATGCGTTGCGATGGTAAACAGTCCGTTATTTCCCCGTTCGACCTGCAAAAGGAAAAAGGAAAATTAATACAATCATAAAAGTTTTCTTACAAGTATAACGAATAAGAGAGGCCTTACACGTATAACGGGCCGCCCCTCCAGCGGAAAACCGTCTTGGTCGGAGGTTGATATCTCAACCACCACCACGATGAACGTATCGTGGCACGTACAACCGACGGCTACGACATACGAGGCTCCGGGCTCCGAAACGTTGCAGTGGGTTCGCAGTACGGAACCCGTCGACGGAAAAGAAGCAGTCCAGCGGCAGTCCTGGAACTGGACAGTGAACGATCGTCCGGAAGGGCAGTAGATATCGTAGCATGCGACGCCACCCCGGTACTTATACCTTTGCACAGGCAAAGGCACGGCGCCTGTGGGCCAGTCCGGCTCGCAAAGAGGGAGGGGAAGAGAGAAGAACCCGTGAGGATTCACGACCAATCTCGTTCCCAGCTAAAAAAAAAAAAAAAAAAGGAAAATTTTTAACGAAAGACTCAAAAGCAATGTCAAATGTAAAAAAAAAATAACGTAATACGTACCGCACCGTGACTCGGACAAGTGATAGGGGCCAGAACTGTAGGCCCCTCAAGCACTACGACTTGAGCCCCACGGGTACGTCCGACGGAAGGCACTCGCCGGCAAATAAACAATAAGATGGACTGTAAGAGAAAGCAAATTAAATGGATATGTATACATATAGATCTAGGTACAGGAAAACTTGCGACAAAAAAAAAAAAAAAAAAAAAAAAAAAAAAAAAAAAAAAAAAGGATAATACTCACATGCGAGCAGCTGCAGCACCTTAGAAGATCTTCCATCACAGAACCTTCGAGGATGAAACAGACACTACCCTTGACCACCGCAAACCCGGTAACACGAGTGTTATCGTACGGTAGGTTTGCGAAATCACGTAGCCGGCGCACAAAATCAACCGGATTCACAGAAGAAAACGCCATTTTTGCGGGGTAGTACAAGAATAACAAGGTAATAAGGAAAGTAGAGAAAATAACGCCAAATCCAACACGTATTGAGAACACAAGAGAAAAGGGCAAAAGTCACTGGAAATCAAGTAGCGAAGTTGACACTACAAAGTCAAAGTAATCACTGACGAAATATAGCCAAACTATCCAAAAATCCTTACTACCCGCTCCTCTCGATAAAATAGAAAAGGGGAAAATTAGCATGGGAATAATAAACGAGGGAAACTTGCAGGGGCAGCATGTATGACAATTGCCGATCTGTAGTACCACATGCGTCTTCCTGTTGTAAATGACTCACAGTGCCGAACGTGCCGATAGACAGAAGAATACAATAATTTTGTCGCATAGCCATAGGTTGTTATATAGATATATATATATATATATATATATATATATATATACACATACGTACACCTCGGTAAAGCACACCTTAAATATAAGTTAAATGTAGAGAATAAGGAAATACAAAAATAAAACATGTAAAAGTAGAGCCACATTCCTGACTTGACTTGCAAAAGTTCGATCTTATCCGTCCTTAAGAATCATTGTTTCGGGGATTAACATTGCTGGTATGAAATATTAGGATTTAGAAGGGGTAATCGGGAGCCGTACAATAGTGACATTCCGAGGAATTTTTTTCTTTCCTAGTTCTACTCCTTTTCTCTCAAATAATCTGGGAATTAATTTACAAAAAGGGAAATGTAGGTATCAAAAAAAAAAAGTATCTATTCTATGTTTTAGGGGGTAAGCCGCTCCGATAGGAAAGCAACCGGGAGAAGTAGAGCTATTCGAGAAGAATCCGGGGATATTAGTGGAAAATCTGGGGCAGGCCCAATCAGTTGCGTCTACTTGGAAAATAATATGGTATGTAGATTGGGATCAAAGAATCAGAGAAACGGATGCATTTGCGAGAGCAAGCAATCAAGTGGAATGGAAATGCAGAGTAACAATAAACAAAGAAGATGCCTGCAGAAATCGCATAAGAATGGCTACTCACAAGACCATAAAAGTGCTGCAAGGTGTCGAAACAGCGTACAGGGCAGTAGTAGGGCAGGAAGTTCGCAGCCAAGTAGAGACAGTACAGGTACTCCAGGGGCAGATATCGGAATGTAACAAGGACAAGATACGGGAGTTGACGGAATTAAATTTGACAAGTACGACCGATATAACGAAATATCTCAAAGAACAAATAAAAGTCTCTGCGTTTGGTGATCACGAACAAACAATGCAAATGATAAAAAATTATGAGGATAAAGCAGGAGATGTTAAAGAAGAAGGGCTTAAAATATATACAGATTGGGTAAGTGGATATGATAGAATGCCAGAGATAATTCAAGAATTCGAGCAGCTGGCCGATAAACTAGCAGCGAAATTTGAAACAGCAACGGATATAATTTATTTGGCAAGTCGAGGAATATCGCATCTACCGGAAGCAGCCTTAAAAACGATATCGGAGGCAGAAATACTAGTAAGTCAGTTCAGGCCAGATCTCAGGGTTCCGGGAGATGAGGGCACAATGACAGAGGAAAGAGTAGGGAAAATAGCATAAATAGCGACGGTAGCACTCAATAGGAAAGTAATATATCACATTGAAATACCGTTGGTAACGCAGGAAGAATTAGACCTGCTTAGAATAACACCGCTACCCGTAGAGCAAGAGGGGTTCAACATAACAAATATGGTGGCATACCTACAACCGACGTACGAATATATAGTAAGTAGCGTGAGTGAGAAAAGGTTCGCTCCGATATCCCGACAAGCGGTCGACCAATGTAAAAAATTAGGCCAGATAAACATATGCGCACAAATAGAACCGACGCAAGAAGTGGAGAAAGATCACCCATGCGAGATACGACTTATCCTAGGAGAAACAATAGACAACCCGGAGGAGTGTCCGATCGTCTTAGCAAAATTAAAGGGGGCGTACTGGACTCGACTCCACGCAAAAAATCAGCACGCGTTCAGCACTAGAAGGGAAGAAAAGGTACATGTTCAATGCGAGTACTCCAAACACGGGATGATAAAGGTGTCCCACGCTGAAGTAATAGACTTGGCAAAGGACTGTACTGCCCAAGTGTCAGGAACCAGACTTGAACCGGGTCAGAAGGAAGGGAAGAGTCACGTCGTTAATCTGGAGGGCCCAACTCTGAACTTGAAAAAGATTATACAAGAGATGAAAGGAACAAAAGGAGACGAATTGCTGAACCTAATAGAATTAGTAATAGAAAGAGACGGACTGCAGGAGCTCAGTAGCCAAGAACACGGTCCAGAACATAAATTAACGATCGGTACTAAACTAGAGGACATAGTTCAAAGGGTACGTGAAGTAGGTCAAACGGAAGGAAAATTTTTCAACTGGGAAGGGTACGCGTGGATGGCTGCAGAAATAGCTTTAGGCACAGCAGCTGGGTCGTTCGGGTTCCTAAAATGGGGGGCCCCTTAATACTAAATTTGGCTACAATGCTTACAGGTAGAAGGAACCGTTCCGAAAATGAAGGCGCAGTGGCGGGTGCAGTGACAGCGCAACCAATAATGCTACAGACCATACAAAGACCAGTCGCATCGCAAAACCAAGTATGCGTAGCGGTCAGAAGTGCACCTCCGGCAGCTGGAAAAACGAAACGTCCTCGTGCATAAGAGGATGTATAAATAAAAAAAAAAAAAAAAAGGAAAAAATTTTCAATTAAATTTTGTATACATACATAAATCTAGGTTACATTTGTTTAGTATAATTTAGTTACCATATTTACGAACAAAAATGCATTATGTGAAAATATCTAACAGGCTCGTAGCACAGCCTACTGTAACAATAACACGAATCAAAAACATTAAAAGAATGATCGAATCAACAGTAGGAAAATAAGTAATATTATACGATACATTATAACATACTGTAATGCCATATTTTACAAGTTTAACATGGATAACCTACAGTGGGATTAAATATTTAGTTAATAGTTAGTAAAAATAACTTGAAGATTGTTACACTCTATGAATTTATAAATGAGAATTTTGCAATATTGCACTATATTATAAAGGGAGAAGAGCGTGAACAAAAACAATAAATGCTTACACAAAAAAAAACAATTTAGCGAATTTGTGTAAAGGAGGAACAAGGACAGGTTTTTTTTTCTCTCCACCTTTTTACTCCTACGTTAGAAATCTCACATACAATATAAACAACATTACACGAACATTACTCTAGCACAAACAAGTAAATTAAAAAGGGAAATCGCCATCGAGGACGATAGCGGCGCGGCCTCGGACGTGTCACGTACGATATCATAGCTACACGTACGTGCGCCCCCTCTTTTTGGGGCCTACTACAGATGATTGTAGTGGGAGGGAGCAAAGCGATAAGCAGATAGGATGCTGAAAGGAGCGCTCTCTCTGGCTGGAACCGTCAAGGACGAAGATCGTACACACGCGACGCGCTCTTCTCTCGTTTTTGCATTAATAAAGACGTTGATACTAGTTCCTCGACTATTTACTTCGTGCGCACCCCAAGACCATAGAATCCTACGCAACACATTCAATTAACCAACTGAATTTCGGAATTAAAAAACTCTTGTTCGATTATGTAAAAACTTAAAAAATCAAACAAATTAAATGGCTGCCTTGGCTCACCTACATCCAATAATGTTACAATTAATTTGTAAAAATGTTAACAGTAATCACTTATATTATACTTAAATACATGACATAGTATATTATAGACGATAAAATAATGGGAAAACTTGTAAGTTTCATACTTACAAGAATTATTGTATTTTAATTTGGTCAAAAATTGCATTAATTAAATGAACATCAAATGAAAAAAAAACCTCACATATTAAATATAGTATAACAAAAAACTCTGATTTATAAGACAAAAACAATATTTTCCACATTTTATACGCGTCGTGTAATTGAAAATAGTCTATTTCGTGTCGTAGTCAATTATAACGTCGTGTGAGGAGATAATCAATCTGAAAATTTACAGTTTTGATCACATCTGGTAAAAAAATTCGGTATTTTAATTTCCATTAGGAAGGTGAACTCAAAGTTATTAACATAATTAACATTTTCACGCATTTTTAGTGAACCAACAAAAATATATGCAAAACTTGGATGGTGTTTAAGTTGAAGTTTTCATAGAATGATTCCTATATACCCTGTCAATTATCTTTTTTTGTTAATTCTGTAATATACCAACTTGATTTTTTTTACCAAAATTTGTATACAAAAACTTAACATTACCAAGACTCTAGAATTAATAATATATTAGTTCCTCACTTGCTTAAGGTGAAAAAGACACCCCGATATCCGTGCGTTTGGGAATGTGCGCCGAAGAGAGTTTATTGCTGCCTTTTCAAAATCTATCAAAATACTATTCACGTTGATTAATTCTGGAATAATTTCTAATATTTAGTCCCACATAGCGTTGTACAATGCAGTGGTACGCCTGCTGCATAGAACGAAAATCGCTGGAAATCCCTATTGAAACGATAGTTTATTTAAAATACGTACTGTTAGAATTATAATACGTATGTTGATAATTATCATCATTTTTCTTTTTTTTTTGTTTTGAAAAATTTTTTTTTCATTTAATAAATTTGACATTACTTGGTTAAAATATTTTTCAATACAAACACAATGAGTGCTGTTGCAAGCTCAAATGAAGCAAAAACACAGTTGCGTACTTTGTAAAAAATTTTAAGATATGAAAAATTCAATATATTACATGAACCAAGTGACGGAAGTAAATCGTATACAATTGATTAATATCACTGGGATGCCTAGGTAAGACCTGTTAAAATAAAAAAAATTGCGTATATTACAGAGACGTATTAAGAACAGTAACTGGATTGTTCATTGCGTGGTAAAATATGATCACGATATTAGACCAAGCCTACACTGATATTTCCTATATGAATAATACGTTTGATAAAAAAATTAGAAAACCTAGAATCCGTCGATCAGTTTAATTATATTAATGTAACGGTAATTACCTGAAATGTACCATCAGCATATAGCTGCGTACAACGCCGCAACGGATCCTCCATTCCAGGGTGGATGAAAATAAGCGCGCATCCACCATCATTTGACGAGGCCATACCTCTGTATATACCATTGACTGGTGGGTAGTTCGTTAATGTTGTATGAAGCTCGTGTAAAGTCCGTGGGGTGACGGGCACGTTTTCCCGTCTCTCTGTTTTCATTTGTGTTAAGAGCATCTCTATCCGAAAAAAACCTGCCACGTTTCTGAACCTATTTATAGAAGTGCAATATCAAAGTAAAGCTAGCATGTTCTCAAACAACATAAAATGAGATTAACAAGTAATAATTAATTTTTCAATTGATCATTGCAGTCCATTTCTAGAGGATAAAATAAAAATATTACTGCATGTTTTCCGTTCGAGAAACAATTCGCCAGTCCCTTGGAAAATTTCTGCATGAGCAGGGAAAAATTTTTTTGACCAGAAATTGAATTCAGCCGATTGTACGTACATGAGATACTTGTTTTAATCGATTATTTATTTTTTATGACGAGATAATAAAATATTACAATTACCTAAGGGCTGAGCGAATGCAGAGTCTTCTTTTATTTGAGAAAACTGTGAGGATGGGTCATTGCAAACGTTTAAAAAAGCTGTTTTTCCTTTAAACTTTAAAAAAAGTTTTTTCGAACATTTTTTTTTTTACGCGGGATACTTGATTTTACGAAAAAAGCGTAAAAAAAGAAAATTTATATTGCAAAGAAAGATCGTAATTTATAATGCAATTGATACTTACAACTAGATCAAGCCGATTTTTGTTTTGTTTTCTAAAATGTACAACTACAATTTCGTATTACCCACCGAGAAAGAACAAAACATGTTTTTAATTGCAATTATTTTTTCGTTCCTTTTGCTATCAATTAGTTAAAAAAAAAAAATCTTACGGAGTCTAAAAAGTGTTGAACCCATAGAAAATCGAATGACTAAGATCTCGGTGGTTGTAAAATTTTTGTAGGATCATTGCAAACTAAGATATGAGCTCAAAATAAATAATATATGAGAATTATCTCATACATCTTTATATATACTATTAAATAAATGAATCCGTCTTCTGATGGTCGAACTTTCTTTTCCCGTATCCTGGGATAATTTTGTAAGTAGATGACCAATGATTTTTCTACTAGAAAACATGCACGTAAGAAAACTCTTGTGAGTCCAAAAATTATTTTTGTACCTCTATGACAAAATGCACTTAACTAAAGCTTGTTTTCTTTACTTCCGCATGAAAACACTGTTGATCAATGCTAGTATCAAAGTCTTCGCAGTGCGTGAAGGCACGTAGAACTTTATGCAGTAAATGTCTACAATTTACGGAAGTTCTGACAAAAAATAAAAAATAAATGAGATAAAACTAAAAAAACTACGTCTATTTTATGAACAATATATATGAGTATGAATTTTTTCAATATTTGTTTCCAGATGTATTCTATAAAAAAAAACAATTCTACGTAGACTCTCATAGAGGCCAGTCATTCAATTGTGTTGAAACTAATATTTAAATAAATTAAAACTTTTTAAAAAAATTCATGCCAGTTAAAGATTGGTTAATTATAGAAGTATTTCGAGAAAGAATACTCGAATAAAAAAAAAGTAGGAAACATTGTTTGGTCATGGAATTAATTTTTTTTTCAACAATACGTCCAGATATAAGTATAAAAAAAATTCATACGGACATATTATGTTGTTAGAAAGTTCGTAATTATTTTTAGTTTTGCCTAACATTTTTTATTTTTGGCCAGAACCTCCTTAATAAAACAGTCACATGTGTTTTACCTTCTTTACTAATTAGTAAAATACCTTACTCTTTTTTAAAGGACATAAAAATCTTAGGGGTAGTGATAGAAATATTATTTAGCGTATGAGGAAGTGAAGATGGCACACCACTGAGTACTAAAGTTCCCCCCTCCTGGGACGTCATAGAAGACGTCTTGCAAGACGTAACAGAAAGGTCAAATGTCTTTCAAATAGATTTTTCGCAAAATCCATTTAACAGTTATATGACAAATTTATCTTTCTTATTTCTGACGGTGTTTGTAATTATTTAACCAATTCGAACATGTATAAAAATTTAGTTTTATCTCTTGAAACTAATTAATTAAAGTCTATTATTTCAAAATGTTAACTATTCCTAATAAGTTTTAAAATCCTTGCTCAAAAAATTGACAATTAATGATTTTTCTTAAAATTGCTTAAATTGCTTAAAAAAGCTATTAACTGAATTATTGTGAAGAGAGTCAACAGTAACATATTTAAACTAACTCAGTAACTGTTGTTAAGTATGTGCAAAGTACAGTAATTTAAGAATGATAGCATATTTAAAGTATGAGCACATTATGTCACTTATTCTATGTGTATACATCAAAATCTCTGAAAAATCACGAGTTCGCCAGAGGGGAGAGATGTAAAGGTTCTTTTGGTATGTAGCGTGTGCTGCATTGAGAAGAAATTCAAGTCTTACTTTACTGTTACTTTGAAAAAAAAATACTAAGGAAATAACAGCATGGTTGTATAATAAAAAAATAAAAATACTAATAAAAATCCGTTCCAAATAATTATCATTCCAATCTTTTAGTTTAACCAATCTCAGATGCATTAAGTGATGGTATATTATATGTCCGCTCGAAAATAAGGGTTAAAAGCGCTTGAAGCAAAATAACTATAAGATTTTATTAGAACATCCGTGGCTGTAAAGTTAAGAATACGTCGATGATCATGAAATTATCTTATTTTTTACCTAAAGTACAATATACGTAAGTAAAGTTATACTTTCAATCTAATCATTTTTTTAACGCCACAGTTGTTTTCTCGAAGGCTTGTGACTGGCATTAGTAGTAGTATTATGTAAAAACCCTTTTATTTTTTAGAGAAATCAACGTATACATTACACATATAATAGATACTTTTGACTTTTGTCAAGTGGAATTTTGCGCCCATGGGCATACTTTGCTCTCAGTAAATTACTTTGGGCCCAGAGGGTTAACAAAACTTTTCTGCCCGTTGTCTCATAGTTATTAAAGGGGCGCAAGTGGCAGTTGACCTTTCTGACCTTTCTGCCCATGGTAAGAAATTGTAGTTTTCCTACCTCAGGCGATTTTAAGGGTCACGTGTGCCCTCGGTAGAAAAATAGTGTTCACCACATAAATGCCAACCCCCCTGAGTAACCTTTCGGACTCTTGGGTCGCCAAATGGCCCCAGAGGCGATGGCGCTTATCCAATGAAAACTACCATTTCGCCTCCAGGGTTATGTTACACTATTTTTCTACGGAGGACACACCCGAATCTTAAAAATGCCCGATATAGGAAAAAGAAATTTTTTAGATACAGTTATTCATATTCAGCCATCGTAAATAATAAATACGAATTGCACAAAATTTTTTGTTTGTAGGCACAAATGATTGACTTAAATTCTTATTTTAAGATACTCTAAAAATAAGTTTCTGTTTCAAGAAGCAATAAAGAAAAAATCGATCGGAGAATTTTTCTGTCCAAAATAAATGCAATTGGAAAACAAAACAATTCTAATTTTCCTAATTTGAAACACTATTAATACGTTTTTGCTTGATGACTTACATTGAAAAACTGTAGTATTTTGTTAATATACATATAAGAATTGTAAAAATGAATAGCATAAATGATTGATATTTTCACAATAAAAAAAAAGTTTCTTTAAAAAAAAAAAAAAAAAAGTAGTACGCTATTTTAAGTATTGGGAATGTGATAATACTGATAATAGACACCTCACAAGCGACCATGCAAATTGCATAAAACACCCTATGTACAATTTATCATAATAACATGTAGATAACTGTATATATTACGCTTAGAGACAAAAATTATGCATATATTGCATAGGAATGACTAAAAAATAATGAATGACAGGTGGTGCGAACAGACCAGCGTACAACTTGTTTTTTACTGTGAATAATCTTAAATATTCATGCGTTTGAAAAAAATTTTTCTACAGATGTGAAAGAATGTCTTTAAGTCCTACAAAATTTTGCAAGGTATTTTACAATCAGCAATCAAACTCGGAAAGCATATTCCTTATATGGTATTTTCAAATGACGTTTTTTTATGCTAGACATCGAAATATTTTTTTTCTATGGAATGCTGAGGTTCTTAGGATAATTTAAATTATGCATTTTTAAATACATATCAATTGCAAAACATACTCTTAATACATTTTCAAAATAATGCTTGTGACGATTTTGTAAAAATTTAAGGATATCATGGTTCTTAAGAGTTACATGCATGCATGGTTAAAAATATTATTCATGAAAAAAATAATTATCAAGAAATAATAACTCATAACAGACTTACTCGCGACTTATGCGGTTGAAAATATTGACGAAAGTATCATGTGTAGTTCTGCACTGCTCAAAAATAGCTACTCTAAATCTTTCCTTCTCTAAAGTCAAGTGATCAGCTACATGATTTTCGTGTAGCACACGGTCTTCAACGGTTCCATCTTCACGCAAATAAAGCATTCCAGGACAGCGAAGAGTTGAACGTGATGAGCAACGAAGGTGAAGTGGGTTTCTGGTATCCGCATGGTACAAGAACCCATTATCAAAGTATCGAACTGTTCCTGCTCGCCAACCAGAAAACTCCTGTACTGCCATTATGTCAAATTAAAAAAACCAATATTCATAAAGCGAAACCAGCAGAAACTAAAGCGATAACGAAAGTCTAATGTGAGGGATGGATATTCGAATAAAAATACAACAAATTACCGCCCACAAGCGGTCGTTGCAACAAAATTATAGAATTTAACTGCTAGTGTACGTAAACTGAATACAAACAAATAATGACGATGATGTACAATCATGTACACAACGAAATGCTATTGGACACTACAAAAAAAAACACCTGACACGCTACTGGTTTTTATACTTAAAAAAAAGCAAAATTATGTTTTTGACAAGAAACATAAATCTTATAACGCCACATTAACGCCGGATTAACGCATGAAATCATCTAAACTAATTTTAAAACAAAAAAAGTTTTTTTGTTTACCGTGAGCGAGCGCATATAGCTGACGAAAAGTTTACTGCGTGAGACAAACATTTTATTTCGCACCGTACGCGACAAGCACAAAAAGCCTCTATGTGACCACGTGGCACAATCACGCATAAAGTAAAACACTATACTATATCAGAACAATATACCACCGACGCAATTTTGTAGTTTTGGCGCCAAAAAAATAGTAAAATTTTCTAGAAAATTTTATGAACTACAGTATGAATCTTCCAACGGCACATTATCGCGACAGTAAACGCACGCACACATCTAGATTTTCATAAGGAGACACAAACAAGTTCTTTGCTTAGTCTGAGCAAGCGCGAACAGCTGATGAAAAATTTGCCGCGAGACACGCAAATTTTTTTTTCACTGCACGCGACAAGCCCAAAAAGTCTATACGTTACCACGTGTAACAATTACGAGCCAAAAACGCCACGCTACATCACAACAAAATACCGCCGTCGTGCTAATACAATTTTTGCTCAAACTAAATAACGAAATTGTATTTTCAAAATAAAGCGTAACTTTTTCAACGGCGCATTATCGTAACAACCAAGACACAAAATCAACTAGATTACCATGAAAAGGCCAAAAAAAGTTTTTTGTTTACAACAAGCGGGTGCATACAGCTGACGAGAAATTTGCCGCGAGACGCAAATGTTTTTTCTCGGTGCACGCGAAAAACACAAAAAGCCTCTACGTGACCACGTTTCACAATCACGTACTAAATAAAACGCCACGCGATACCACAACAAAATACCACCGACGCGCTATTTTAGTTTTGGCACAAACAAAACACTAAAATTCTCTAAAAAATTCTGTATTCAAAAAGAAGCACGAATTATTTAACGGTACATGATCGCAACACTGAACGCACGCAAACACCTAGATTTTCGGAAGGAGGCACAAACAATCTCTTTGCTTATTCTGAGCAAGTGCGTACCGTTAGAAATTTGCCGCGAGACACGCACATGTTTTTTCGCACTGCACGCGACAAGCACAAAATACCTCTTATTGGCAGCGTATCACAATCACGTGAAAATCACAATGTCACACTACTTAAAAATTAAATACCACTGACACATTAAATGCTTTGTCAAGAAAAAATAACGACACACATATGTTTTCACCATGCACGAAGCAGGCTATGACTGCGTAGGAAAAACATGTAAAATTGTATTAGGTCCCTGCAAAAATATACCGAACAGTGTTCGACAACACAATTTTGTCTTCGCGTTTTACGCGACAGGATATAGTAAGCTATACGCAGTTAATTGTCACAAATAGGATCATAAGCCGATGTAGATGGTGCAACAAAAGAGCGATTTATTTTAATTTATGAAGATGAAAACGACACTTGCAACGCTGAAACTGTCCACGCTGAATTTCATAGGAAATTGTCAGATCGTCACACTGAGAGAGAGAGAGAGAGAGCCAACATAGATATAGCTATACTCCAATCAGCGTGTCTATAGTTGTGTCAATATATTGCGCACGCTGCTGCGCAGAGGAGAAACAACTTTATCTGCCATTGGCTAAGTAAACGCGCGCACTTCAAACATCTGTAACTTAGTATCAATCCGTTATAAGCTTAGAAACGAGTGAATAATAATAAGAATAAATGGATAAGACGACTTTTTATGATTTATTATTATCAAATTTATGAAAAAGTTGTTTTTTATCATGAGTAGCATTTTATAAGCAATAAAAATATTAAAATTTAATTGCAGTATGCTGGGAAGCTCATATTTTACAAGACGCTGATATTCATTTATCACGTATAAGACACTTGAATATTGTCATTGCTTTCTCTTCATTTAATATAAATTCAAATTTCTCATACCTTTTGTAATAAAGCTATTATTTATTTTATATGGGGATAAAAATTGATGACGGAGTAGTTTTGTAAGCTGTAGATATTTTATTTTTTGCAATAGTATCCAGAATAGGTGTGTGGCAAAGGTTTTGATATACAGTGTGCGGAAAAGGTGTGTGGCAAAGGTTTTTCCGCATACCGGAAAAAATTTTTCTACACATTGGCAATTTTATTCATAGCACTCCAAAATTTAAAAATAAAATAATTGGATGTTTTTTTAAACAGAGCTTTTCAAGTATTGAGTTCATATCATTAATACACATTGAAAATTGCGGAGTTCAGTAAAATTCATTTCTAATGACTTTCCTGAATGACCCTGAACCCCGCACAGCCTTTGTTGTGAGTCAACAATGTGCATCCTATCTTCCTCACACTTATTGCAAAAAATCTTGTACGCAACTCGTGTGGGACACTTTCCTCTATACTCGTTTGATTGACTCGCACTCGTGTCTGGTGACAGTAACTCGTAACTTGCGATCAACTGGCACTCGTTCCCGTCAAATCCAGCCATTTTTGCTGTTTGGTGGATCAGTGGAAACAGTTGAGTATGTCAGACGCGTAAATTTTGTTAAAAGCTATATTCACACTTTAAAAAAAAGTAATTGAAAAATCTGCATGCGCTCTGCTCATTCAGTTGTTTTCTTTAGAATCTCAAGCTGACCCTGCTGTTTCTTCTTTCCCAAAAAAAAAGTTTGACTTTTGTAATCTCTATTTTTTGTCAATTCTTTGGTTGCCCACGACACCTCAAAAAGTCTACCTTTTGACTTTACATTTTCGTGACGATGAAAACGCGGATTTGTCTGGCCAGCAATCCTGAAACTCAGAGCAACGGCTCGACTTGATCGATTTTCCCCCTTGGGAAAGATGTAATCTACAATCCATCGAAAAGGTATTTTTCCAACTTACACATTTTATGCATTCTCTTACACCACATACATTAGACATTAACTTTATAATTATTCATAAGCAGAATGTAATTCTTCTTCCTTTAATAAACCAGGTTTTTTCCAGACCATGATTTTTTTTTCATTGACTTCGTAGCCATAAGAATTATTGAACTTCAATTATGTAATTAATAATTAAGAGAGTGACGCTTGACCCCTGCTTTGCGACATAAACATACATAATCATATATATCATGATTAATTTACTTAATATTTAATTTTTTTTAGAACTTTCAATTTTAAATAACGTCGCATACGCAACACTTGCGAGTCAATCACGAAATCGTCTTTTTCGCACTTGTTACGTAAATAACTATTACGAAATAGTGATTGAAAAATATACTACTGCAAGCCCATATTAGTTAAGTATTATACATATGTGTGTGTGTGTAAAATTTTTGACATTACTACAAACTTCTTGCTTATATTGTGTCGTACTGGTGATAAAAAATAGCAAACGTTATCAACTGTATAAGTTAAAACTGACGTTATCGACAGTATAGTAATAGAAATTATAGATTAAATAACAGACTAAAATTTTCAAAATTATACGAGTAATTCCACAAAAAATTTCCAGTGTTTTAATAAAAAAGTTTTTTGAAGCACACCCTCGAAGACCTTATCGTGAACAGAGGTTTCAATGGAAATGATCGTAACGTACATGTAAAAATTATGTCTGTATATAATATGTATGAATACAGTAATTGCATGTAAATAGTAATTTATGTTACATTAATGTTTCATCATAATAATTTCACTCATTTTTCATGAATACAGAAGACTGCTCTTATCATCGTTGAACAAACCTCGTGCAACATCGCATGAAATGTAATATGATTACTATAAATGAATTAAAAGTGCAAAAAAATGTATAATCCCAATTATGACGTAAGGACTCAATCTTACAAGAAAAAGTGTTCAGTATAAAATACTTGCATAAAACTATAACAGTACGTCCCTAGGGCACAAAGTACAAACTTGAGCGACTAAAGAATGTGGTCGCGTAAACTGTTTTTCTAACCGAGGGCGGAAAGTGTAATTTAGCCTCGATGGGCACACTTTGCGCCCGGTAAATTGCCCGCGTCATAGGACGGAAATATATACTTTAGGACTGAAGAGCCGAGAATGCAATATAATTATGAGGGCGCAAGAGTGAAAAGTAAATCATCATTGGTGAAGTATAGGGGTTTCAACTTAAAAAAAAGTGATGTATAAATATTTATTTATGTAAATATTCTACCCTCCTTAAATGGCCGAAAAATATTTGTAAGCTTACATGAGATATATTAACTAAAGAGTTGTGTAGAATATATTGAATGTCATTTTATTTGACTAAGCGGAATTATTATAAATCTTGAAATTCAGAAATTTGATTTTCAGGAACCTAAGTTTGGTGCTTCAGGTGACGGCTAGTAGCGGAAAATGAAAAGTTGGTAAGCTTGGATAGTGACTATATGTTGGACATTTTTTTCTACGGGAAAGACAAAATTTAAATTGTTGGGAAGAGTTCAACTTAGGCAGTTACGGAGTATAATCCAGTAGCTAACTGCAATTTTCGGACCAGAGACACTGTCTTGCCTCTTTATATATATATGTGATTACATATTGTCATTAATAACGGAAATAATCTCAAATGATTAACATATAACGCTAAATACATATCTTATACCTTACATAATATTTACTGACTGTAAATACCACTACATTTTTGTCTATTGTTTCAGTCTTACGTACCTTGCCTAATGACTGAGTTATTTTATATTGTAATATACCATTATTTACATTAACACAGTTTAAAAATTTAAATTTATGTAATATTTTTTAAGGTGACGTAAAAGTTACTTCAATAAAACAACTTTCCTGTAAAATAAGTAAATAAAATCAATTGAACTTCTTTGAGAGAAATAAATATTCATTTTTGGTGCCTATCCAAATGATTGTTGCACATAAACAAATCTACAAATATCAGCAGAATCTTTTCAGCTTATTTCATGTTAGTGTAGAACAAAATTTATTGGTCTACACTCGTGTAAAGACAAAGCATTCGTGCGTTGAGTATAATAGACGATCGCCACATTATGTGCTCTACACAAGCTCTATCGTATATCAATACTATCCTACACTGTGTTGAACACATTTACGTTCTACACTATCTCTGCAACGTTATAGATTTGATGTGTTGAACACAAACTGTGTATAAATTTTCGTGTAGAACTCATTGTGTAGCAGGTTAAATTTATAACCTCGATGCTACACATGTGTAAAAGATTCACGTAATTATACACAATATAAAAATGGTGTGTATGAAAGTTTTTCTTTGTGTTGAGTAAGATTTTATTGTGTAAAAGGCATTGTGTAGAGATTTTATGTGTAGAAGTGGTCCCCTCTCCCCCAATAACCCAGTGCGCTTCCTTGGCCTCCTTTTTTTTTAGTTATTAAATACCAAAATTCCAAGCGGCCGATCCGCAACGACCAATTGCGCTTACTTGGCCGCAATTTTATTTTATTTTTTAATTACACAAAATCAAAGCTGCCAATCCCCAACGTCCAAGAGCGCTTACTTGGCCTCACTTTTTTTTATTTATTAATTACTTAAGTTTCAAGCAGCTTATCCCCAACGACATGTAGTGCTTACTTGGCATCGCTTTTTTTTATTTTTTAAATACCAAAATTCCAAACGGCTTATCCCTAACGACGCAGAGCGTTTACTTGGCCTCACTTTTTTTTATTTATGACTTACCAAAATTCCAAGCGGTCAATCCCCAACGACTCAGGGCGCTTACTTGGCCGCATTTTTATTTTATTTATTAATTACCACATTTTCATGCGGCTAATACCCAACGACCCAGTGTGCTTACTTGGCCGCACTTTTATTTTATTCATAAATTACCAATCTTCCAAGCGGCTAATATCCAACGACCCAGTGCGTTTACTTAGCCTCACGCTTTTTTATTTATGATTTACCAAGATTCCAAGCGGCTAATCCCCAATGACCCAGTGCGCTTCCTTGGCCTCCTTTTTTTTAGTTATTAATTACCAAAATTCCAAGCGGCCAATCCGCAACGACCCAGTGCGCTTACTTGGCCGCACTATTGTTTTATTTATTGATAAGAAAAATCTTAAGTGGCTAATGCCAAATGACCCAGTAAGCTTACTTAGCCTTCTTTTTTTTTATATATTACTTACCAAAATTCCAAGCGGCCAATCAGCAACGACCCAGTGCGCTTACTTGGCCGCACTTTTGTTTTATTTATTAATAAGAAAAATCTTAAGTGGCTAATGCCCAATGACCCAGTGTGCTTACTTAGCCTTACTTTTTTTAATTATAATTTACCAAAATTCCAAGCGGCTAATTCCCAATGACCCAGTCTGCTTTCTTGGCCACCTTTTTTTTTATTTATCAAGTACCAAAATTTGCAGCGGCCAATTACCAAGGACCCAGTGCGCTTACTTGGCCGCACTTTTCTTTTATTTATTGGTAAGCCAAATCCCAAGCGGCAGATTCCCCATGCCCCAGTGTGCTTACTTAGCCATCCTTTTATTTCATTTATTAATTACCAAAATTTTAAGTGGCTAATCCCCAACGAACCAGGGCGCTCACTTGGCCGCAGTTTTGTTTTATTCATTGGTAAGCGAAATTTTAAGCAGCTAATTCCGAATGACCCAGTGTGCTTATTCAGCTGAACTTATTTTTTTATTTATCAATTACCGAAACTCTAAACACCTACTCCCCAACGAACTAGTGCGCTTACTTAGCCTCACTTTTCTTTATTTATTACTAACCAAAATTCAAAGCGGCCAATCCCCAACGACCCAGTGCGCTTACTCAGCCAAACTTTAATTTTATTTATAAATTACCAAAATTCCAAGCGGCTAATATACAACGACCCAGTGCGTTCACTTGGCCTAACTTTTTTTATTTATAATTTACCAAAACTCCAAGCGGCTAATCCCCAATGACCCGTTCCGCTTTCTTGGCCACCTTTTTTTTTATTTATCAATTACTAGAATTTCCAGCGGCCAATTCCCAACGACCCAGTGCGCTAACTTGGCCGCACTTTTCTTTTATTTATTGGTAAGCCAAATCCCAAGCGGCAGATCCCCCACGACCCAGTGTGCTTACTTAGCCATCCTTTTATTTCATTTATTAATTACCGAAATTTCAAGAGGCTAATCCCCAACGACCCAGGGCGCCTACTTGGCCGCACTATTGTTCTATTTATCGTCAAGCGAAACCTAAAGTGGCTTATCCCCAATGACCCAGTGTGCTTACTTGGCCTTTTTATTTTTATTTATTACTTACCATAATTCCAAGCGGCCAATCCCCAACGATCCTGTGCGCTCACTTGGCCACACTTTTATTTTATTAATTAATTACCATACTTCCAAGCAGCTAATATCCAACGACCCAGTAAGTTTACTTAGCCTCCCTCTTTTTTATTTATGATTTACCAAAATTCCAAGCGGCTAATCCCCAATGACCCAGTGCGCTTCCTTGGCCGCCTTTTTTTTCATTTATTAATTACTCAAATTCCAAGCGGCCAATTCCCAACAACCCAGTGCACTTACTTGGCCGCACTTTTATTTTATTTATTGGTAAGCAAAATCTCAAGCGGCTAATGCGCCATGACCTAGTGTGCTTACTTGGCCGTCCTTTTATTTTATTTATTAAATACCAAAATTTAAAGCGGCTTATCCCCAACGACCCATTGCGCTTTTTTGGCCGCACTTTTATTTTATTTATTAATGACCACAATTTCATGCGGCTAATACCCAACGACCCAGTGAGCTTACTTGGCCTTACATTTTTTATTTATAATTAACCGAAATTTTAAGCCGCTAATCCCCAATGACCCAGCGCGCTTCCTTGGCCACCTTTTTTTTAGTTATTAATTACCAAAATTCCAAGCGGCCAATCCGCAACGACCCAGTGCGCTTACTTGGCCGCACTATTGTTTTATTTATTAATAAGAAAAATCTTAAGTGGCTAATGCAAAATGACCCAGTAAGCTTACTTGGCCTTCTTTTTTTTTATATATTACTTACCAAAATTCCAAGCGGCCAATCCGCAACGACCCAGTGCGCTTACTTGGCCGCACAATTGTTTTATTTATTGATAAGAAAAATCCTAAGTGGCTAATGCCGAATGACCCAGTGTGCTTAATTGGCCCTCCTTTTGTCAATTATAATTTACCTAAATTCCAAGCGGCTAATTCCCAATGACCCAGTCTGCTTTCTTGGCCACCTTTTTTTTTATTTATCAAGTACCAAAATTTCCAGCGGCCAATTCCCAACAACCCAGTGCGCTTACTTGGCCGCACTTTTCTTTTATATCTTGGTAAGCCAAATCCCAAGCGGCAGATCCCCCATGACCCAGTGTGCTTACTTAGCCATCCTTTTATTTCATTTATTAATTACTAAAATTTTAAGTGGCTAATCCCCAACGACCCAGGGCGCTTACTTGGCCGCACTATTGTTCTATTTATCGTCAAGCGAAACCTAAAGTGGCTAATCCCCAATGACCCAGTGTGCTTACTTGGCCGCACTTTTATTTTATTTATAAATTACCAATCTTCCAAGCGGCTAATATCCAACGACCCAGTGCGTTTACTTAGCTTCACGCTTTTTTATTTATGATTTACCAAGATTCCAAGCGGCTAATCCCCAATGACCCAGTGCGCTTCCTTGGCCTCCTTTTTTTTAAGTTATTAATTACCAAAATTCCAAGCAGCCAATCCGCAACGACCCAGTGCGCTAACTTGGCCGCACTTTTCTTTTATTTATTGGTAAGCCAAATCCCAAGTGGCAGATCCCCCACGACCCAGTGTGCTTACTTAGCCATCCTTTTATTTCATTTATTAATTACCGAAATTTCAAGAGGCTAATCCCCAACGACCCAGGGCGCCTCCTTGGCCGCACTATTGTTCTATTTATCGTCAAGCGAAGCTAAAGTGGCTTATCCCCAATGACCCAGTGTGCTTACTTGGCCTTTTTATTTTTATTTATTACTTACCATAATTCCAAGCGGCCAATCCCCAACGATCCTGTGCACTCACTTGGCCGCACTTTTATTTTATTAATTAATTACCATACTTCCAAGCAGCTAATATCCAACGACCCAGTAAGTTTACTTAGCCTCCCTCTTTTTTATTTATGATTTACCAAAATTCCGAGCGGCTAATCCCCAATGACCCAGTGCGCTTCCTTGGCCGCCTTTTTTTTCATTTATTAATTACTCAAATTCCAAGCGGCCAATTCCCAACAACCCAGTGCACTTACTTGGCCGCACTTTTATTTTATTTATTGGTAAGCAAAATCTCAAGCGGCTAATGCGCCATGACCTAGTGTGCTTACTTGGCCGTCCTTTTATTTTATTTATTAAATACCAAAATTTCAAGCGGCTTATCCCCAACGACCCATTGCGCTTTTTTGGCCGCACTTTTATTTTATTTATTAATAACCACAATTTCATGCGGCTAATACCCAACGACCCAGTGAGCTTACTTGGCCTTACATTTTTTATTTATAATTAACCGAAATTTTAAGCCGCTAATCCCCAATGACCCAGCGCGCTTCCTTGGCCACCTTTTTTTTAGTTATTAATTACCAAAATTCCAAGCGGCCAATCCGCAACGACCCAGTGCGCTTACTTGGCCGCACTTTTATTTTATTTATTGGTAAGCAAAATCTCAAGCGGCTAATCCGCCATGACCCAGTGTGCTTACTTGGCCGTCCTTTTATTTTATTTATTAAATACCAAAATTTCAAGCGGCTTATCCCCAACGACCCATTGCGCTTTTTTGGCCGCACTTTTATTTTATTTATTAATGACCACAATTTCATGCGGCTAATACCCAACGACCCAGTGAGCTTACTTGGCCTTACATTTTTTATTTATAATTAACCGAAATTTTAAGCCGCTAATCCCCAATGACCCAGCGCGCTTCCTTGGCCACCTTTTTATTTATTTAATAATTACCGAAATTCCAAGCGGCTAATCGGTAATGACCCAGTGCGCTTTCTTGGCCTCCTTTTTTTTAGTTATTAATTACCAAAATTCCAAGCGGCCAATCCGCAACGACCCAGTGCGCTTACTTGGCCGCACTATTGTTTTATTTATTAATAAGAAAAATCTTAAGTGGCTAATGCAAAATGACCCAGTAAGCTTACTTGGCCTTCTTTTTTTTTATATATTACTTACCAAAATTCCAAGCGGCCAATCCGCAACGACCCAGTGCGCTTACTTGGCCGCACAATTGTTTTATTTATTGATAAGAAAAATCCTAAGTGGCTAATGCCGAATGACCCAGTGTGCTTAATTGGCCCTCCTTTTGTCAATTATAATTCACCTAAATTCCAAGCGGCTAATTCCCAATGACCCAGTCTGCTTTCTTGGCCACCTTTTTTTTTATTTATCAAGTACCAAAATTTCCAGCGGCCAATTCCCAACAACCCAGTGCGCTTACTTGGCCGCACTTTTCTTTTATATCTTGGTAAGCCAAATCCCAAGCGGCAGATTCCCCATGACCCAGTGTGCTTATTTAGCCATCCTTTTATTTCATTTATTAATTACTAAAATTTTAAGTGGCTAATCCCCAACGACCCAGGGCGCTTACTTTACCGCACTATTGTTCTATTTATCGTCAAGCGAAACCTAAAGTGGCTAATCCCCAATGACCCAGTGTGCTTACTTGGCCGCACTTTTATTTTATTCATAAATTACCAATCTTCCAAGCGGCTAATATCCAACGACCCAGTGCGTTTACTTAGCCTCACGCTTTTTTATTTATGACTTACCAAGATTCCAAGCGGCTAATCCCCAATAACCCAGTGCGCTTCCTTGGCCTCCTTTTTTTTAAGTTATTAATTACCAAAATTCCAAGCGGCCAATCCGCAACGACCCAGTGCGCTTACTTGGCCTTCTTTATTTGTATTTATTACTTACCAAAATTCCAAGCGGCCAATCCTCAACGACCCAGTACGCTTACTTGGCTGGACTATTGTTTTATTTTTTTGTTAAGCAAAATCTTGAGTGGCTAATCCCGAATGACCCAGTGTGCTTACTTGGCCTTACTTTTTTTATTTATAATTTACAAAAATTTCAAGCAGCTTATACCCAATGACCCAGTCCGCTTTCTTGGCCACCTTTTTTTTTAAATTATAAACTACCAAAATTTGCAGCGGCAAATTACCAAGGACCCAGTGCGCTTACTTGGCCGCACTTTTCTTTCATTTATTGGTAAGCCAAATCCCAAGCAGCAGATCCCCCATGACCCAGTGTGCTTATTTAGCCATCCTTTTATTTCATTTATTAACTACCAAAATTTTAAGTGGCTAATCCCCAACGACCCAGGGCGCTTGATTGGCCGCAGTTTTGTTTTATTTATTGGTATGCGAAATTTTAAGCAGCTTATTCCGAATGACCCAGTGTGCTTATTCTGCTGAACTTTTTTTTTTATTTATCAATTACCGAAACTCCAAACAGCTAATCCCCATCAAACTAGTGCGCTTGCTTAGCCTCACTTTTTTTTTATTAATTACTTACTAAAAATTAAGGCGGACAATTTCCAACGACCCAGTGCGCTTACTCAGCCGCTTTTTAATTTTATTTATAAATTACCAAAATTCCAAGCGGCTAATATCCAACGAACCAGTGCGTTTACTTGGCCTAACTTTTTTTATTTATAATTTACCAAAACGCCAAGCGGCTAATCCATAATGACTCAGTCCGCTTTCTTGGCCACCTTTTTTTTTACTTATCAATTACCAAAATTTCCAGCGGCCAATTCCCAACGACCCAGTGCGCTTACTTGGCCGCACTTATTTTTTACTTATTGGTGAGCCAAATCTCTAGCAGCAGATCTCCCATGATCCGGTGTGCTTACTTAGCCGTCCTTTTATTTTATTTATAAATTACCAAAATTCCAAGTGGCTAATATCCAACGACCCAGTGCGTTTACTTGGCCTATTTTTTTTAATTTATAATTTACCAAAATTCCAAGTGGCTAATCCCCAATGACCCAGTCAACTTTCTTGGCCACTTTTTTTTTATTTATCAATTACCAAATTTTCCAGCGGCCAATTCCCATTAACCCAGTGCGCTGACTTGGCCGCACTTTTCTTTTACTTATTGGTAAGCCAAATCCCAAGCGGCAGATCCCCTATGACCCAGTGTGCTTACTTAGCCATCCTTTCATTTTATTTATTAATTACCAAAATTTCAAGTGGCTAATCCCCAACGACCCAAGGCGCTTAAATGGCCGCACTTTTCTTTCACTTATTGGTAAGCAAAATCTCAAGCGGCCAATCCGCCATGACCCAGTGTGCTTACTTGGCCGTCCTTTTATTTTATTTATTAAATACCAAAATTTTAAGTGGCTAATTCCGAACGACCCAGGGCGATTACTTAGCCGCAGTTTTATTTCATTTATTAGTAAGCAAAATTTCAAGCGGCTTATCCCCAACGACCTATTGCGCTTTTTTGGCCGCACTTTTATTTTATTTATTAATTACCACAATTTCATGCGGCTTACACCCAACGACCCAGTGCGCTTACTTGGCCTTACATTTTTTATTTATAATTAACCGAAATGACAAGCCGCTGATCTCCAATGACACAGTGCGCTTCCTTGGCCACCTTTTTATTTATTCATCAATTACTAAAATTTCCAGCGGCCAATTCCCAACGACCCAGTGCGCTAACTTGGCCGCATTTTTCTTTTATTTATTGGTAAGCCAAATCCCAAGCGGCAGATCCCCCATGACCCAGTGTCCTTACTAAGCCATCCTTTTATTTCATTTATTAATAACCGAAATTTCAAGACGCTAATCCCCAACGATCCTGTGCGCTTACTTGGCCGCACTTTTATTTTATTCATAAATAACCAAACTTCCAAGCGGCTAATATCTAACGACTGAGTGCGTTTACTTAGCCTCACTCTTTTTTATTTATGATTTACCAAGATTCCAAGCGGCTAATCCCCAATGACCCAGTGCGCTTCCTTGGCCTCCTTTTTTTTAAGTTATTAATTACCAAAATTCCAAGCGGCCAATCCGCAACGACCCAGTGCACTAACTTGGCCGCACTTTTCTTTTATTTATTGGTAAGCCAAATCCCAAGCGGCAGATCCCCCACGACCCAGTGTGCTTACTTAGCCATCCTTTTATTTCATTTATTAATTACCGAAATTTCAAGAGGCTAATCCCCAACGACCCAGGGCGCCTACTTGGCCGCACTATTGTTCTATTTATCGTCAAGCGAAACCTAAAGTGGCTTATCCCCAATGACCCAGTGTGCTTACTTGGCCTTTTTATTTTTATTTATTACTTACCATAATTCCAAGCGGCCAATCCCCAACGATCCTGTGCGCCCACTTGGCCGCACTTTTATTTTATTAATTAATTACCATACTTCCAAGCAGCTAATATCCAACGACCCAGTAAGTTTACTTAGCCTCCCTCTTTTTTATTTATGATTTACCAAAAGTCCAAGCGGCTAATCCCCAATGACCCAGTGCGCTTCCTTGGCCGCCTTTTTTTTCATTTATTAATTACTCAAATTCCAAGCGGCCAATTCCCAACAACCCAGTGCGCTTACTTGGCTGCACTTTTATTTTATTTATTGGTAAGCAAAATCTCAAGCGGCTAATCCGCCATGACCCAGTGTGCTTACTTGGCCGTCCTTTTATTTTATTTATTAAATACCAAAATTTCAAGCGGCTTATCCCCAACGACCCATTGCGCTTTTTTGGCCGCACTTTTATTTTATTTATTAATGACCACAATTTCATGCGGCTAATACCCAACGACCCAGTGAGCTTACTTGGCCTTACATTTTTTATTTATAATTAACCGAAATTTTAAGCCGCTAATCCCCAATGACCCAGCGTGCTTCCTTGGCCACCTTTTTATTTATTTAATAATTACCGAAATTCCAAGCGGCTAATCGGTAATGACCCAGTGCGCTTTCTTGGCCTCCTTTTTTTTAGTTATTAATTACCAAAATTCCAAGCGGCCAATCCGCAACGACCCAGTGCGCTTACTTGGCCGCACTATTGTTTTATTTATTCATAAGGAAAATCTTAAGTGGCTAATGCAAAATGACCCAGTAAGCTTACTTGGCCTTCTTTTTTTTTATATATTACTTACCAAAATTCCAAGCGGCCAATCCGCAACGACCCAGTGCGCTTACTTGGCCGCACAATTGTTTTATTTATTGATAAGAAAAATCCTAAGTGGCTAATGCCGAATGACCCAGTGTGCTTTATTGGCCCTCCTTTTGTCAATTATAATTTACCTAAATTCCAAGCGGCTAATTCCCAATGACCCAGTCTGCTTTCTTGGCCACCTTTTTTTTTATTTATCAAGTACCAAAATTTCCAGCGGCCAATTCGCAACAACCCAGTGCGCTTACTTGGCCGCGGTTTTCTTTTATATCTTGGTAAGCCAAATCCCAAGCGGCAGATCCCCCATGACCCAGTGTGCTTACTTAGCCATCCTTTTATTTCATTTATTAATTACTAAAATTTTAAGTGGCTAATCCCCAACGACCCAGGGCGCTTACTTGGCCGCACTATTGTTCTATTTATCGTCAAGCGAAACCTAAAGTGGCTAATCCCCAATGACCCAGTGTGCTTACTTGGCCGCACTTTTATTTTATTCATAAATTACCAATCTTCCAAGCGGCTAATATCCAACGACCCAGTGCGTTTACTTAGCCTCACGCTTTTTTATTTATGATTTACCAAGATTCCAAGCGGCTAATCCCCAATGACCCAGTGCGCTTCCTTGGCCTCCTTTTTTTTAAGTTATTAATTACCAAAATTCCAAGCGGCCAATCCGCAAGGACCCAGTGCGCTTACTTGGCCGCACTTTTCTTTTATTTATTGGTGAGCCAAATCCCAAGCAGCAGATCCCCCATGACCCAGTGTGCTTACTCAGCCATCCTTTTATTTCATTTATTAACTACCAAAATTTTAAGTGGCTAATCCCCAATGACCCAGGGCGCTTGATTGGCCGCAGTTTTGTTTTATTTATTGGTATGCGAAATTTTAAGCAGCTTATTCCGAATGACCCAGTGTGCTTATTCTGCTGAACTTTTTTTTTTATTTATCAATTACCGAAACTCCAAACAGCTAATCCCCATCAAACTAGTGCGCTTGCTTAGCCTCACTTTTTTTTTATTAATTACTTACTAAAAATTAAGGCGGACAATTTCCAACGACCCAGTGCGCTCACTCAGCCGCTTTTTAATTTTATTTATAAATTACCAAAATTCCAAGCGGCTAATATCCAACGAACCAGTGCGTTTACTTGGCCTAACTTTTTTTATTTATAATTTACCAAAACGCCAAGCGGCTAATCCCCAATGACTCAGTCCGCTTTCTTGGCCACCTTTTTTTTTACTTATCAATTACCAAAATTTCCAGCGGCCAATTCCAAACGACCCAGTGCGCTTACTTGGCCGCACTTTTTTTTTACTTATTGGTGAGCCAAATCCCTAGCAGCAGATCTCCCATGATCCGGTGTGCTTACTTAGCCGTCCTTTTATTTTATTTATAAATTACCAAAATTCCAAGTGGCTAATATCCAACGACCCAGTGCGTTTACTTGGCCTATTTTTTTTTATTTATAATTTACCAAAATTCCAAGTGGCTAATCCCCAATGACCCAGTCAACTTTCTTGGCCATTTTTTTTTTATTTATCAATTACCAAATTTTCCAGCGGCCAATTCCCATTAACCCAGTGCGCTTACTTGGCCGCACTTTTCTTTTACTTATTGGTAAGCCAAATCCCAAGCGGCAGATCCCCTATGACCCAGTGTGCTTACTAAGCCATCCTTTTATTTTATTTATTAATTACCAAAATTTCAAGTGGCTAATCCCCAACGACCCAAGGCGCTTAAATGGCCGCACTTTTCTTTCACTTATTGGTAAGCAAAATCTCAAGCGGCCAATCCGCCATGACCCAGTGTGCTTACTTGGCCGTCTTTTTATTTTATTTATTAAATACCAAAATTTTAAGTAGCTAATTTCGGAAGACCCAGGGCGATTACTTAGCCGCAATTTTATTTCATTTATTAGTAAGCAAAATTTCAAGCGGCTTATCCCCAACGACCTATTGCGCTTTTTTGGCCGCACTTTTATTTTATTTATTAATTACCACAATTTCATGCGGCTTACACCCAACGACCCAGTGCGCTTACTTGGCCTTACATTTTTTGTTTATAATTAACCGAAAAGACAAGCCGCTGATCCCCAATGACCCAGTGCGCTTCCTTGGCCTCCTTTTTTTTAGTTATTAATTACCAAAATTCCAAGCGGCCAATCCGCAACGACCCAGTGCGCTTACTTGGCCGCACTATTGTTTCATTTATTGTTAAGAAAAATCTTAAGTGGCTAATGCCGAATGACCCAGTAAGCTTACTTGGCCTTCTTTTTTTTTATTTATTACTTACCAAAAATCCAAGCGGCCAATCCTCAACGACCCAGTACGCTTACTTGGCTGGACTATTGTTTTATTTATTGTCAAGCAAAATCTTGAGTGGCTGATCCCGAATGACCCAGTGTGCTTACTTGGCCTTACTTTTTTTATTTATAATTTACAAAAATTTCAAGCAGCTTATACCCAATGACCCAGTCCGCTTTCTTGGCCACCTTTTTTTTTATTTATAAACTACCAAAATTTCCAGCGGCCAATTACCAAGGACCCAGTGCGCTTACTTGGCCGCACTTTTCTTTTATTTATTGGTAAGCCAAATCCCAAGCGGCAGATTCCCCATGACCCAGTGTGCTTACTTAGCCATCCTTTTATTTCATTTATTAATAACCAAAATTTCAAGTGGCTAATCCCCAATGACCCAGTCAACTTTCTTGGCCACTTTTTTTTTATTTATCAATTACCAAAATTTTCAGCGGCCAATTCCCAATAACCCAGTGCGCTTACTTGGCCGAACTTTTTTTTTACTTATTGGTAAGCCAAATCCCAAGCGGCAGATCCCCCATGACCCAGTGTACTTACTTAGCCATCCTTCTATTTCATTTATTAATTACCAAAATTTCAAGTGGCTAATCCCCAACGACCCAGGGCGCTTAAATGGCCGCACTTTTCTTTTACTTATTGGTAAGCAAAATCTCAAGCGGCCAATCCGCCATGACCCAGTGTTCTTACTAGGCCGTCCTTTTATTTTATTTATTAAATACCAAAATTTTAAGTGTCTAATTCCGAACAACCCAGGGCGCTTACTTAGCCTCAGTTTTATTTCATTTATTAGTAAGCAAAATTTCAAGCGGCTTATCCCCAACGACCTATTGCGCTTTTTTGGCCGCACTTTCATTTTATTTATTAATTACCACAATTTCATGCGGCTTATACCCAACGACCCAGTGCGCTTACTTGGCCTTACATTTTTTATTTACAATTTACTGAAATGACAAGCCGCTAATCCCCAATGACACAGTGCGCTTCCTTGGCCACCTTTTTATTTATTCATTAATTACCAAAATTTCAAGCGGCTAATCGGCAATGACTTAGTGCGCTTCTTTGGCCTCCTTTTTTTTAGTTATTAATTACCAAAATTCCAAGCGGCCAATCCGCAACGACCCAGTGCGCTTACTTGGCTGCACTATTGTTTTATTTATTAATAAGAAAAATCTTAAGTGGCTAATGCCAAATGACCCAGTAAGCTTACTTGGCCTTCTTTTTTTTTATATATTACTTACCAAAATTCCAAGCGGCCAATCCGCAACGACCCAGTGCGCTTACTTGGCCACACTATTGTTTAGTTTATTGTTAAGAAAAATCTTAAGTGGCTAATGCCAAATGACCCAGTATGCTTACTTAGCCTTACTTTTTTCAATTATAATTAACCAAAATTCCAAGCAGCTAATTCCCAATGACCCAGTCCGCTTTCTTGGCCACCTTTTTTTTTATTTATCAATTACCAAAATTTTCAGCGGCCAATTCCCAACAACCCAGTGCGCTTACTTGGCCGCACTTTTCTTTTATATCTTGGTAAGCCAAATCCCAAGCGGCAGATCGCCCATGACCCAGTGTGCTTACTTAGCCATCTTTTTATTTTATTTATCAATTACCAAAATTTCAAGTGGCTAATCCCCAACGACCCAGGGCGCTCACTTGGCCGCAGTTTTGTTTTATTCATTGGTAAGCGAAATTTTAAGCAGCTAATTCCGAATGACCCAGTGTGCTTATTCGGCTAAACTTATTTTTTTATTTATTGATTACCGAAACTCTGAACACCTAATCCCCAACGAACTAGTGCGCTTACTTAGCCTCACTTTTCTTTATTTATTACTAACCAAAATTCAAAGCGGCCAATCCCCAACGACCCAGTGGGCTTTCTAAGCCGCACTTTAATTTTATTTATAAATTACCAAAATTCCAAGCGGCTGATATCCAACGACCCAGTGCGTTTACTTGGCCTAACTTTTTTCATTTATAATTTACCAAAACTCCAAGCGGCTAATACCCAATGACCCAGTCCGCTTTCTTGGCCACCTTTTTTTTTATTTATCAATTACTAAAATTTCCAGCGGCCAATTCCCAACGACCCAGTGCGCTAACTTGGCCGCACTTTTCTTTTATTTATTGGTAAGCCAAATCCCAAGCGGCAGATCCCCCATGACCCAGTGTTCTTACTTAGCCATCCTTTCATTTCATTTATTAATAACCGAAATTTCAAGACGCTAATCCCCAACGATCCTGTGCGCTTACTTGGCCGCACTTTTATTTTATTCATAAATAACCAAACTTCCAAGCGGCTAATATCCAACGACCCAGTGCGTTTACTTAGCCTCACTCTTTTTTATTTATGATTTCCCAAGATTCCAAGCGGCTAATCCCCAATGACCCAGTGCGCTTCCTTGGCCTCCTTTTTTTTAGTTATTAATTACCAAAATTCCAAGCGGCCAATCCGCAACGACCCAGTGCGCTTACTTGGCCGCACTATTGTTTCATTTATTGTTAAGAAAAATCTTAAGTGGCTAATGCCGAATGACCCAGTAAGCTTACTTGGCCTTCTTTTTTTTTTATTTATTACTTACCAAAATTCCAAGCGGCCAATCCTCAACGACCCAGTACGCTTACTTGGCTAGACTATTGTTTTATTTATTGTCAAGCAAAATCTTAAGTGGCTGATCCCGAATGACCCAGTGTGCTTACTTGGCCTTACTTTTTTTATTTATAATTTACAAAAATTTCAAGCAGCTTATACCTAATGACCCAGTCCGCTTTCTTGGCCACCTTTTTTTTTATTTATAAACTACCAAAATTTTCAGCGGCCAATTACCAAGGACCCAGTGCGCTTACTTGGCCGCACTTTTCTTTTATTTATTGGTAAGCCAAATCCCAAGCGGCAGATTCCCCATGACCCAGTGTGCTTACTTAGCCATCCTTTTATTTTATTTATTAATAACCAAAATTTCAAGTGGCTAATTCCCAATGACCCAGTCAACTTTCTTGGCCACTTTTTTTTTATTTATCAATTACCAAAATTTTCAGCGGCCAATTCCCAATAACCCAGTGCGCTTACTTGGCCGAACTTTTTTTTTACTTATTGGTAAGCCAAATCCCAAGCGGCAGATCCCCCATGACCCAGTGTACTTACTTAGCCATCCTTCTATTTCATTTATTAATTACCAAAATTTCAAGTGGCTAATCCCCAACGACCCAGGGCGCTTAAATGGCCGCACTTTTTTTTTACTTATTGGTAAGCAAAATCTCAAGCGGCCAATCCGCCATGACCCAGTGTTCTTACTAGGCCGTCCTTTTATTTTATTTATTAAATACCAAAATTTTAAGTGTCTAATTCCGAACAACCCAGGGCGCTTACTTAGCCGCAGTTTTATTTCATTTATTAGTAAGCAAAATTTTAAGCGGCTTATCCCCAACGACCTATTGCGCTTTTTTGGCCGCACTTTCATTTTATTATTTAATTACCACAATTTCATGCGGCTTATACCCAACGACCCAGTGCGCTTACTTGGCCTTACATTTTTTATTTACAATTAACTGAAATGACAAGCCGCTAATCCCCAATGACACAGTGCGCTTCCTTGGCCACCTTTTTATTTATTCATTAATTACCAAAATTCCAAGCGGCTAATCGGCAATGACTTAGTGCGCTTCTTTGGCCTCCTTTTTTTTAGTTATTAATTACCAAAATTCCAAGCGGCCAATCCGCAACGACCCAGTGCGCTTACTTGGCCGCACTATTGTTTTATTTATTAATAAGAAAAATCTTAAGTGGCTAATGCCAAATGACCCAGTAAGCTTACTTGGCCTTCTTTTTTTTTATATATTACTTACCAAAATTCCAAGCGGCCAATCCGCAACGACCCAGTGCGCTTACTTGGCCACACTATTGTTTAGTTTATTGTTAAGAAAAATCTTAAGTGGCTAATGCCAAATGACCCAGTATGCTTACTTAGCCTTACTTTTTTCAATTATAATTAACCAAAATTCCAAGCAGCTAATTCCCAATGACCCAGTCCGCTTTCTTGGCCACCTTTTTTTTTATTTATCAATTACCAAAATTTTCAGCGGCCAATTCCCAACAACCCAGTGCGCTTACTTGGCCGCACTTTTCTTTTATATCTTGGTAAGCCAAATCCCAAGCGGCAGATCGCCCATGACCCAGTGTGCTTACTTAGCCATCTTTTTATTTTATTTATCAATTACCAAAATTTCAAGTGGCTAATCCCCAACGACCCAGGGCGCTCACTTGGCCGCAGTTTTGTTTTATTCATTGGTAAGCGAAATTTTAAGCAGCTAATTCCGAATGACCCAGTGTGCTTATTCGGCTAAACTTATTTTTTTATTTATTAATTACCGAAACTCTAAACACCTAATCCCCAACGAACTAGTGCGCTTACTTAGCCTCACTTTTCTTTATTTATTACTAACCAAAATTCAAAGCGGCCAATCCCCAACGACTCAGTGGGCTTTCTAAGCCGCACTTTAATTTTATTTATAAATTACCAAAATTCCAAGCGGCTGATATCCAACGACCCAGTGCGTTTACTTGGCCTAACTTTTTTCATTTATAATTTACCAAAACTCCAAGCGGCTAATACCCAATGACCCAGTCCGCTTTCTTGGCCACCTTTTTTTTTATTTATCAATTATTAAAACTTCCAGCGGCCAATTCCCAACGACCCAGTGCGCTAACTTGGCCGCACTTTTCTTTTATTTATTGGTAAGCCAAATCCCAAGCGGCAGATCCCCCATGACCCAGTGTTCTTACTTAGCCATCCTTTCATTTCATTTATTAATAACCGAAATTTCAAGACGCTAATCCCCAACGATCCTGTGCGCTTACTTGGCCGCACTTTTATTTTATTCATAAATAACCAAACTTCCAAGCGGCTAATATCCAACGATCCAGTGCGTTTACTTAGCCTCACTCGTTTTTATTTATGATTTCCCAAGATTTCAAGCGGCTAATCCCCAATGACCCAGTGCGCTTCCTTGGCCTCCTTTTTTTTAGTTATTAATTACCAAAATTCCAAGCGGCCAATCCGCAACGACCCAGTGCGCTTACTTTACCGCACTATTGTTTTATTTATTGTTAAGAAAAATCTTAAGTGGCTTATGCCGAATGACCCAGTAAGCTTACTTGGCATTATTATTTTTTATTAAGTACTTACCAAAATTCCAAGCGGCCAATCCTGAACGACCCAGTACGCTTACTTGGCTGGACTATTGTTTTATTTATTGTCAAGCAAAATCTTGAGTGGCTGATCCCGAATGACCCAGTGTGCTTACTTGGCCTTACTTTTTTTATTTATAATTTACAAAAATCCCAAGCAGCTTATACCCAATGACCCAGTCCGCTTTCTCGGCCACCTTTTTTTTTATTTATAAACTACCAAAATTTCCAGCGGCCAATTCCCAATAACCCAGTGCGCTTACTTGGCCGCACTTTTTTTTTACTTATTGGTAAGCCAAATCCCAAGCGGCAGATCCCCCATGACCCAGTGTACTTACTTAGACATCCTTTTATTTCATTTATTAATTACCAAAATTTCAAGTGGCTAATCCCCAATGACCCAGTCAACTTTCTTGGCCACTTTTTTCTTATTTATCAATTACCAAAATTTCCAGCGGCCAATTCCCAATAACCCAGTGCGCTTACTTGGCCGCACTTTTTTTTTACTTATTGGTAAGCCAAATCCCAAGCGGCAGATCCCCCATGACCCAGTGTACTTACTTAGCCATCCTTTTATTTCATTTATTAATTACCAAAATTTCAAGTGGCTAATCCCCAACGACCCAGGGCGCTTAAATGGCCGCACTTTTCTTTTACTTATTGGTAAGCAAAATCTCAAGCGGCCAATCCGCCATGACCCAGTGTTCTTACTAGGCCGTCCTTTTATTTTATTTATTAAATACCAGAATTTTAAGTGTCTAATTCCGAACGACCCAGGGCGCTTACTTAGCTGCAGTTTTATTTCATTTATTAGTAAGCAAAATTTCAAGCGGCTTATCCCCAACGACCTATTGCGCTTTTTTAGCCGCACTTTTATTTTATTTATTAATTACCACAATTTCATGCGGCTTATACCCAACGACCCAGTGCGCTTACTTGGCCTTACATTTTTTATTTATAATTAACCGAAATGACAAGCCGCTAATCCCCAATGACACAGTGCGCTTCCTTGGCCACCTTTTTATTCATTCATTAATTACCAAAATTCCATGCGGCTAATCGGCAATGACTAAGTGCACTTCCTTGGCCTCCTTTTTTTTTAGTTATTAATTACCAAAATTCCAAGCGGCTAATCCGCAACGACCCAGTGCGCTTACTTGGCCGCACTATTGTTTTATTTATTGATAAGAAAAATCTCAAGTGGCTAATGCCAAATGACCCAGTAGGCTTACTTGGCCTTCTTTTTTTTTATATATTACTTACCAAAATTCCAAGCGGCCAATCCGCAACGACCCAGTGCGCTTACTTGGCCACACTATTGTTTAGTTTATTGTTAAGAAAAATCTTAAGTGGCTAATGCCAAATGACCCAGTATGCTTACTTAGCCTTACTTTTTTCAATTATAATTTACCAAAATTCCAAGCAGCTAATTCCCAATGACCCAGTCCGCTTTCTTGGCCACCTTTTTTTTTATTTATCAATTACCAAAATTTTCAGCGGCCAATTCCCAACAACCCAGTGCGCTTACTTGGCCGCACTTTTCTTTTATATCTTGGTAAGCCAAATCCCAAGCGGCAGATCGCCCATGACCCAGTGTGCTTACTAAGCCATCTTTTTATTTTATTTATCAATTACCAAAATTTCAAGTGGCTAATCCCCAACGACCCAGGGCGCTCACTTGGCCGCAGTTTTGTTTTATTCATTGGTAAGCGAAATTTTAAGCAGCTAATTCCGAATGACCCAGTGTGCTTATTCGGCTGAACTTATTTTTTTATTTATCAATTACCGAAACTCTCAACACCTAATCCCCAACAAACTAGTGCGCTTACTTAGCCTCACTTTTCTTTATTTATTACTAACCAAAATTCAAAGCGATCAATCCCCAACGACCCAGTGGGCTTTCTAACCTGCACTTTAATTTTATTTATAAATTACCAAAATTCCAAGCGGCTGATATCCAACGACCCAGTGCGTTTACTTGGCCTAACTTTTTTCATTTATAATTTACCAAAACTCCAAGCGGCTAATACCCAATGACCCAGTCCGCTTTCTTGGCCACCTTTTTTTTTATTTATCAATTACTAAAATTTCCAGCGGCCAATTCCCAACGACCCAGTGCGCTAACTTGGCCGCACTTTTCTTTTATTTATTGGTAAGCCAAATCCCAAGCGGCAGATCCCCCATGACCCAGTGTCCTTACTTAGCCATCCTTTTATTTCATTTATTAATAACCAAAATTTTAGGTAATCCCCAACGACCCAGGGCGCTTACTTGGCCGCACTATTGTTCTATTTATCGTCAAGCGAAACCTAAAGTGGCTAATCCCCAATGACCCAGTGTGCTTACTTGGCCTTTTTCTTTTTATTAATTACTTACAAAAATTCCAAGCGGCCAATCCCCAACGATCCTGTGCGCTTACTTGGCCGCACTTTTATTTTATTCATAAATTACCAAACTTTCAAGCGGCTAATATCCAACGACACAGTGCGTTTACTTAGCCTCACTATTTTTTATTTATGATTTACCAAGATTTCAAGCAGCTAATCCCCAATGACCCAGTGCGCTTCCTTGGCCTCCTTTTTTTTAGTTATTAATTACCAAAATTCTAAGCGGCTAATATCCAACGACCCAGTGCGTTTACTTAGCCTAACTTTTTTTATTCATAATCTACCAAAACTCCAAGCGGCTAATCCCCAATGACCCAGTCCGCTTTCTTAGCCACCTTTTTTTTTATTTATCAAATACTAAAATTTCCAGCGGCCAATTCCCAAAGACCCAGTGCGCTAACTTGGCCGCACTTTTTTTTTACTTATTGGTAAGCCAAATCCCAAGCAGCAGATCTCCCATGATCCAGCGTGCTTACTTAGCCGTCCTTTTATTTTATTTATAAATTACAAAAATTCCAAGCGGCTAATATCCAACGACCGAGTGCGTTTACTTGGCCTATTTTTTTTTATTTATAATTTACCAAAATTCCAAGCGGCTAATCCCCAATGACCCAGTCAACTTTCTTGGCCACTTTTTTTTTATTTATCAATTACCAAAATTTCCAGCGGCCAATTCCCATCAACCCAGTGCGCTTTCTAGGCCGCACTTTTGTTTTACTTATTGGTAAGCCAAATCCCAAGTGGCAGATCCCCCATGACCCAGTGTGCTTACTTAGCCATCCTTTTATTTTATTTATTAAATACCAAAATTTTAAGGGGCTAATTCCGAACGACCCAGGGCGCTTACTTAGCCGCAGTTTTATTTCATTTATTAGTAAGCAAAATTTCAAGCGGCTTATCCCCAACGACCTATTGCGCTTTTTTGGCCGCACTTTTATTTTATTTATTAATTACCACAATTTCATGCGGCTCATACCCAACGACCCAGTGCGCTTACTTGGCCTTACATTTTGTATTTATAATTAACCGAAATGACAAGCCGCTAATCCCCAATGACACAGTGCGCTTCCTTGGCCACCTTTTTATTTATTCATTAATTACCATAATTCCAAGCAGCTAATCGGCAATGACTTTGTGCGCTTCCTTGGCCTCCTTTTTTTTAGTTATTAATTACCAAAATTCCAAGCGGCCAATCCGCAACTACCTAGTGCGCTTACTTGGCCGCACTATTGTTTCATTTATTGATAAGAAAAATCTTAAGTGGCTAATGCCAAATGACCCAGTAAGCTTACTTGGCCTTTTTTTTTTTTATATATAACTTACCAAAATTCCAAGCGGCCAATCCGCAACGACCCAGTGCGCTTACTTGGCAACACTATTGTTCAGTTTATTGTTAAGAAAAATCTTAAGTGGCTAATGCCAAATGACCCAGTGTGCTTACTTGGCCTTACTTTTTTCAATTATAATTTACCGAAATTCCAAGCAGCTAATTTCTAATGACCCAGTCCGCTTTCTTGGCCACCTTTTTTTTTATTTATCAATTACCAAAATTTCCAGCGGCCAATTCCCAACAACTCAGTGCGCTTACTTGGCCGCACTTTTCTTTTATATCTTGGTAAGCCAAATCCCAAGCGGCAGATCGCCCATGACCCAGTGTGCTTACCTAGCCATCCTTTTATTTCATTTATCAATTACCAAAATTTCAAGTGGCTAATCCCCAACGACCCAGGGCGCTCACTTGGCCGCAGTTTTGTTTTATTCATTGGTAAGCGAAATCCCAAGCGGCAGATTCCCCATGACCCAGTGTGCTTACTTAGCCATCCTTTTATTTCATTTATTAATTACCAAAATTTCAAGTGGCTAATCCCCAATGACCCAGTCAACTTTCTTGGCCACTTTTTTTTTATTTATCAATTACCAAAATTTCCAGCGGCCAATTCCCAATAACCCAGTGCGCTTACTTGGCCGCACTTTTTTTTTACTTATTGGTAAGCCAAATCCCAAGCGGCAGATCCCCCATGACCCAGTGTACTTACTTAGCCATCCTTTTATTTCATTTATTAATTACCAAAATTTCAAGTGGCTAATCCCCAACGACCCAGGGCGCTTAAATGGCCGCACTTTTCTTTTACTTATTGGTAAGCAAAATCTCAAGCGGCCAATCCGCCATGACCCAGTGTTCTTACTAGGCCGTCCTTTTATTTTATTTATTAAATACCAGAATTTTAAGTGTCTAATTCCGAACGACCCAGGGCGCTTACTTAGCCGCAGTTTTATTTCGTTTATAAGTAAGCAAAATTTCAAGCGGCTTATCCCCAACGACCTATTGCGCTTTTTTAGCCGCACTTTTATTTTATTTATTAATTACCACAATTTCATGCGGCTTATACCCAACGACCCAGTGCGCTTACTTGGCCTTACATTTTTTATTTATAATTAACCGAAATGACAAGCCGCTAATCCCCAATGACACAGTGCGCTTCCTTGGCCACCTTTTTATTTATTCATTAATTACCAAAATTCCAAGCGGCTAATCGGCAATGACTAAGTGCGCTTCCTTGGCCTCCTTTTTTTTTAGTTATTAATTACCAAAATTCCAAGCGGCTAATCCGCAACGACCCAGTGCGCTTACTTGGCCGCACTATTGTTTTATTTATTGATAAGAAAAATCTCAAGTGGCTAATGCCAAATGACCCAGTAGGCTTACTTGGCCTTCTTTTTTTTTATATATTACTTACCAAAATTCCAAGCGGTCAATCCGCAACGACCCAGTGCGCTTACTTGGCCACACTATTGTTTAGTTTATTGTTAAGAAAAATCTTAAGTGGCTAATGCCAAATGACCCAGTATGCTTACTTAGCCTTACTTTTTTCAATTATAATTTACCAAAATTCCAAGCAGCTAATTCCCAATGACCCAGTCCGCTTTCTTGGCCACCTTTTTTTTTATTTATCAATTACCAAAATTTTCAGCGGCCAATTCCCAACAACCCAGTGCGCTTACTTGGCCGCACTTTTCTTTTATATCTTGGTAAGCCAAATCCCAAGCGGCAGATCGCCCATGACCCAGTGTGCTTACTTAGCCATCTTTTTATTTTATTTATCAATTACCAAAATTTCAAGTGGCTAATCCCCAACGACCCAGGGCGCTCACTTGGCCGCAGTTTTGTTTTATTCATTGGTAAGCGAAATTTTAAGCAGCTAATTCCGAATGACCCAGTGTGCTTATTCGGCTGAACTTATTTTTTTATTTATCAATTACCGAAACTCTAAACACCTAATCCCCAACGAACTAGTGCGCTTACTTAGCCTCACTTTTCTTTATTTATTACTAACCAAAATTCAAAGCGGTCAATCCCCAACGACCCAGTGGGCTTTTTAAGCCGCACTTTAATTTTATTTATAAATTACCAAAATTCCAAGCGGCTGATATCCAACGACCCAGTGCGTTTACTTGGCCTAACTTTTTTCATTTATAATTTACCAAAACTCCAAGCGGCTAATACCCAATGACCCAGTCCGCTTTCTTGGCCACCTTTTTTTTTATTTATCAATTACTAAAATTTCCAGCGGCCAATTCCCAACGACCCAGTGCGCTAACTTGGCCGCACTTTTCTTTTATTTATTGGTAAGCCAAATCCCAAGCGGCAGATCCCCCATGACCCAGTGTCCTTACTTAGCCATCCTTTTATTTCATTTATTAATAACCAAAATTTTAAGACGGTAATCCCCAACGACCCAGGGCGCTTACTTGGCCGCACTATTGTTCTATTTATCGTCAAGCGAAACCTAAAGTGGCTAATCCCCAATGATCCAGTGCGCTTACTTGGCCTTTTTCTTTTTATTGATTACTTACAAAAATTCCAAGCGGCCAATCCCCAACGATCCTGTGCGCTTACTTGGCCGCACTTTTATTTTATTCATAAATTACCAAACTTTCAAGCGGCTAATATCCAACGACCCAGTGCGTTTACTTAGCCTCACTCTTTTTTATTTATGATTTATCAAGATTCCAAGCAGCTAATCCCCAATGACCCAGTGCGCTTCCTTGGCCTCCTTTTTTTTAGTTATTAATTACCAAAATTCTAAGCGGCTAATATCCAACGACCCAGTGCGTTTACTTAGCCTAACTTTTTTTATTTATAATCTACCAAAACTCCAAGCGGCTAATCCCCAATGACCCAGTCCGCTTTCTTAGCCACCTTTTTATTTATTTATCAAATACTTAAATTTCCAGCGGCCAATTCCCAAAGACCCAGTGCGCTAACTTGGCCGCACTTTTTTTTTACTTATTGGTAAGCCAAATCCCAAGCAGCAGATCTCCCATGATCCAGCGTGCTTACTTAGCCGTCCTTTTATTTTATTTATAAATTACCAAAATTTCAAGCGGCTAATATCCAACGACCGAGTGCGTTTACTTGGCCTATTTTTTTTTATTTATAATTTACCAAAATTCCAAGCGGCTAATCCCCAATGACCCAGTCAACTTTCTTGGCCACTTTTTTTTTATTTATCAATTACCAAAATTTCCAGCGGCCAATTCCCAATAACCCAGTGCGCTTTCTAGGCCGCACTTTTGTTTTACTTATTGGTAAGCCAAATCCCAAGTGGCAGATCCCCCATGACCCAGTGTGCTTACTTAGCCATCCTTTTATTTTATTTATTAAATACCAAAATTTTAAGGGGCTAATTCCGAACGACCCAGGGCGCTTACTTAGCCGCAGTTTTATTTCATTTATTAGTAGGCAAAATTTCAAGCGGCTTATCCCCAACGACCTATTGCGCTTTTTTGGCCGCACTTTTATTTTATTTATTAATTACCACAATTTCATGCGGCTCATACCCAACGACCCAGTGCGCTTACTTGGCCTTACATTTTGTATTTATAATTAACCGAAATGACAAGCCGCTAATCCCCAATGACACAGTGCGCTTCCTTGGCCACCTTTTTATTTATTCATTAATTACCATAATTCCAAGCAGCTAATCGGCGATGACTTTGTGCGCTTCCTTGGCCTCCTTTTTTTTAGTTATTAATTACCAAAATTCCAAGCGGCCAATCCGCAACTACCTAGTGCGCTTACTTGGCCGCACTATTGTTTCATTTATTGATAAGAAAAATCTTAAGTGGCTAATGCCAAATGACCCAGTAAGCTTACTTGGCCTTTTTTTTTTTTATATATAACTTACCAAAATTCCAAGCGGCCAATCCGCAACGACCCAGTACGCTTACTTGGCCACACTATTGTTCAGTTTATTGTTAAGAAAAATCTTAAGTGGCTAATGCCAAATGACCCAGTGTGCTTACTTGGCCTTACTTTTTTTAATTATAATTTACCGAAATTCCAAGCAGCTAATTTCTAATGACCCAGTCCGCTTTCTTGGCCACCTTTTTTTTTATTTATCAATTACCAAAATTTCCAGCGGCCAATTCCCAACAACCCAGTGCGCTTACTTGGCCGCACTTTTCTTTTATATCTTGGTAAGCCAAATCCCAAGCGGCAGATCGCCCATGACCCAGTGTGCTTACCTAGCCATCCTTTTATTTCATTTATCAATTACCAAAATTTCAAGTGGCTAATCCCCAACGACCCAGGGCGCTCACTTGGCCGCAGTTTTGTTTTATTCATTGGTAAGCGAAATTTTAAGCGGCTAATTCCGAATGACCCAGTGTGCTTATTCGGCTGAACTTATTTTTTTAATTATCAATTACCGAAACTCTAAACAGCTTATCCTCAACGAACTAGTGCGCTTACTTAGCCTCACTTTTCTTTTTTTATCACTAACCAAAATTCAAAGCGGCCAATCCCCAACGACCCAGTGCGCTTACTCAGCCGCACTTTAATTTTATTTATAAATTACCAAAATTCCAAGTGGCTAAATCCAACGACCAAGTGCGTTTACTTGGCCTAACTTTTTTCATTTATAATTTACCAAAACTCCAAGCGGCTAATACCCAATGACCCAGTCCGCTTTCTTGGCCACCTTTTTTTTTATTTATCAATTACTAAAATTTCCAGCGGCCAATTCCCAACGACCCAGTGCGCTAACTTGGCCGCGCTTTTCTTTTATTTATTGGTAAGCCAAATCCCAAGCGGCAGATCCCCCATGACCCAGTGTACTTACTTAGCCATCCTCCTATTTCATTTATTAATTACCAAAATTTCAAGTGGCTAATCCCCAACGACCCAGGGCGCTTAAATGGCCGCACTTTTCTTTTACTTATTGGTAAGCAAAATCTCAAGCGGCCAATCCGCCATGACCCAGTGTTCTTACTAGGCCGTCCTTTTATTTTATTTATTAAATACCAGAATTTTAAGTGTCTAATTCCGAACGACCCAGGGCGCTTACTTAGCTGCAGTTTTATTTCATTTATTAGTAAGCAAAATTTCAAGCGGCTTATCCCCAACGACCTATTGCGCTTTTTTAGCCGCACTTTTATTTTATTTATTAATTACCACAATTTCATGCGGCTTATACCCAACGACCCAGTGCGCTTACTTGGCCTTACATTTTTTATTTATAATTAACCGAAATGACAAGCCGCTAATCCCCAATGACACAGTGCGCTTCCTTGGCCACCTTTTTATTTATTCATTAATTACCAAAATTTCAAGCGGCTAATCGGCAATGACTAAGTGCGCTTCCTTGGCCTCCTTTTTTTTTAGTTATTAATTACCAAAATTTCAAGCGGCTAGTCCGCAAGACCCAGTGCGCTTACTTGGCCGCACTATTGTTTTATTTATTGATAAGAAAAACTTCAAGTGGCTAATGCCAAATGACCCAGTAGGCTTACTTGGCCTTCTTTTTTTTTATATATTACTTACCAAAATTCCAAGCGGCCAATCCGCAACGACCCAGTGCGCTTACTTGGCCACACTATTGTTTAGTTTATTGTTAAGAAAAATCTTAAGTGGCTAATGCCAAATGACCCAGTATGCTTACTTAGCCATCTTTTTATTTTATTTATCAATTACCAAAATTTCAAGTGGCTAATCCCCAACGACCCAGGGCGCTCACTTGGCCGCAGTTTTGTTTTATTCATTGGTAAGCGAAATTTTAAGCAGCTAATTCCGAATGACCCAGTGTGCTTATTCGGCTGAACTTATTTTTTTATTTATCAATTACCGAAACTCTAAACACCTAATCGTCAACGAACTAGTGCGCTTACTTAGCCTCACTTTTCTTTATTTATTACTAACCAAAATTCAAAGCGGTCAATCCCCAACGACCCAGTGGGCTTTCTAAGCCGCACTTTAATTTTATTTATAAATTACCAAAATTCCAAGCGGCTGATATCCAACGACCCAGTGCGTTTACTTGGCCTAACTTTTTTCATTTATAATTTACCAAAACTTCAAGCGGCTAATACCCAATGACCCAGTCCGCTTTCTTGGCCACCTTTTTTTTTATTTATCAATTACTAAAATTTCCAGCGGCCAATTCCCAACGACCCAGTGCGCTAACTTGGCCGCACTTTTCTTTTATTTATTGGTAAGCCAAATCCCAAGCGGCAGATCCCCCATGACCCAGTGTCCTTACTTAGCCATCCTTTTATTTCATTTATTAATAACCAAAATTTTAAGACGGTAATCCCCAACGACCGAGGGCGCTTACTTGGCCGCACTATTGTTCTATTTATCGTCAAGCGAAACCTAAAGTGGCTAATCCCCAATGACCCAGTGTGCTTACTTGGCCTTTTTCTTTTTATTGATTACTTACAAAAATTCCAAGCGGCCAATCCCCAACGATCCTGTGCGCTTACTTGGCCGCACTTTTATTTTATTCATAAATTACCAAACTTTCAAGCGGCTAATATCCAACGACACAGTGCGTTTACTTAGCCTCACTCTTTTTTATTTATGATTTACCAAGATTTCAAGCAGCTAATCCCCAATGACCCAGTGCGCTTCCTTGGCCTCCTTTTTTTTAGTTATTAATTACCAAAATTCTGAGCGGCTAATATCCAACGACCCAGTGCGTTTACTTAGCCTAACTTTTTTTATTCATAATCTACCAAAACTCCAAGCGGCTAATCCCCAATGACCCAGTCCGCTTTCTTAGCCACCTTTTTTTTTATTTATCAAATACTAAAATTTCCAGCGGCCAATTCCCAAAGACCCAGTGCGCTTACTTGGCCGCACTTTTTTTTTACTTATTGGTAAGCCAAATCCCAAGCAGCAGATCTCCCATGATCCAGCGTGCTTACTTAGCCGTCCTTTTATTTTATTTATAAATTACCAAAATTCCAAGCGGCTAATATCCAACGACCGAGTGCGTTTACTTGGCCTATTTTTTTTTATTTATAATTTACCAAAATTCCAAGCGGCTAATCCCCAATGACCCAGTCAACTTTCTTGGCCACTTTTTTTTTATTTATCAATTACCAAAATTTCCAGCGGCCAATTCCCATCAACCCAGTGCGCTTTCTAGGCCGCACTTTTGTTTTACTTATTGGTAAGCCAAATCCCAAGCAGCAGATCTCCCATGATCCAGCGTGCTTACTTAGCCGTCCTTTTATTTTATTTATAAATTACCAAAATTCCAAGCGGCTAATATCCAACGACCGAGTGCGTTTACTTGGCCTATTTTTTTTTATTTATAATTAACCGAAATGACAAGCCGCTAATCCCCAATGACACAGTGCGCTTCCTTGGCCACCTTTTTTATTTATTCATTAATTACCAAAATTCCAAGCGGCTAATCGGCAATGACTTAGTGCGCTTCCTTGGCCTCCTTTTTTTTAGTTATTAATTACCAAAATTCCAAGCGGCCAATCCGCAACTACCTAGTGCGCTTACTTGGCCGCACTATTCTTTTATTTATTGATAAAAAAAATCTTAAGTGGCTAATGCCAAATGACCCTGTAAGCTTACTTGGCCTTCTTTTTTTTATATATTACTTACCAAAATTCCAAGCGGCCAATCCGCAACGACCCAGTGCGCTTACTTGGCCACACTATTGTTTAGTTTATTGTTAAGAAAAATCTTAAGTGGCTAATGCCAAATGACCCAGTGTGCTTACTTGGCCTTACTTTTTTCAATTATAATTTAACAAAATTCCAAGCAGCTAATTCCCAATGACCCAGTCCGCTTTCTTGGCCACCTTTTATTTTATTTATTAATTACCAAAATTTCCAGCGGCCAATTCCCAACAACCCAGTGCGCTTACTTGGCCGCACTTTTCTTTTATATCTTGGTAAGCCAAATCCTAAGCGGCAGATCGCCCATGACCCAGTGTGCTTACTTAGCCATCCTTTTATTTAATTTATCAATTACCAAAATTTCAAGTGGCTAATCCCCAACGACCCAGGGCGCTCACTTGGCCGCAATTTTGTTTTATTCATTGGTAAGCGAAATTTTAAGCGGCTAATTCCGAATGACCCAGTGTGGTTATTCGGCTGAACTTATTTTTTGATTTATAAATTACCGAAACTCTAAACATCTTATCCTCAACGAACTAGTGCGCTTACTTAGCCTCACTTTTCTTTTTTTATTACTAACCAAAATTCAAAGCGGCCAATCCCCAACGACCCAGTGCGCTTACTCAGCCGCACTTTAATTTTATTTATAAATTACCAAAATTCCAAGTGGCTAATATCCAACGACCCAGTGCGTTTACTTGGCCTAACTTTTTTTATTTATAATTTACCAAAACTCCAAGCGGCTAATACCCAATGACCCAATCCGCTTTCTTGGCCACCTTTTTATTTATTTATCAATTACTGAAATTTCCAGCGGCCAATTCACAACGACCCAGTGCGCTAACTTAGCCGCACTTTTCTTTTATTTATTGGTAAGCCAAATTTCAAGCGGCAGATCCCCCATCACCCAGTGTCCTTACTTAGCCATCCTTTTATTTCATTAATTAATAACCGAAATTCCAAGACGCTAATCCCCAACGACCCAGGGCGCTTACTTGGCCGCACTGTTGTTCTATTTATCGTCAAGCGAAACCTAAAGTGGCTAATCCCTAATGACCCAGTGTGCTTACTTGGCCTTTTTCTTTTTATTGATTACTTACAAAAATTCCAAGCGGCCAATCCCCAACGATCCTGTGCGCTTACTTGGCCGCACTTTTATTTTATTCATAAATTACCAAACTTCCAAGTGGCTAATATCCAACGACCCAGTGCGTTTACTTAGCCTTACTCTTTTTTATTTATGATTTACCAAGATTCCAAGCGGCTAATTCCCAATGACCCAGTGCGCTTCCTTGGCCTCCTTTTTTTTAGTTATTAATTACCAAAATTCCAAGCGGCCAATCTGCAACGACCCAGTGCGCTTACTTGGCCGCACTATTGTTTTATTTATTGTTAAGGAAAATCTTAAGTGGCTAATGCCGAATGACCCAGTAAGCTTACTTGGCCTTTTTTTTTTTTTATTTATTACTTACCAAAATTCCAAGCGGCCAATCCTCAACGACCCAGTACGCTTACTTGGCTGGACTATTGTTTTATTTATTGATAAGAAAAATCTCAAGTGGCTAATGCCAAATGACCCAGTAGGCTTACTTGGCCTTACTTTTTTTATTTATAATTTACAAAAATTCCAAGCAGCTTATACCCAATGACCCAGTCCGCTTTCTTGGCCATCTTTTTTTTTATTTATAAACTTTTCAAAATTTCCAGCGGCCAATTACCATGGACCCAGTGCGCTTACTTGGCCGCACTTTTCTTTTATTTATTGGTAAGCCAAATCCCAAGCAGCAGATCTCCCATGATCCAGTGTGCTTACTTAGCCGTCCTTTTATTTTATTTATAAATTACCAAAATTCCAAGCGGCTAATATCCAACGACCCAGTGCGTTTACTTGGCCTATTTTTTTTTATTTATAATTTACCAAAATTTTAAGCGGCTAATCACCAATGACCCAGTCAACTTTCTTGGTCACTTTTTTTTTATTTATCAATTACCAAAATTTCCAGCGGCCAATTCCCAATAACCCAGTGCACTTACTTGGCTGCACTTTTCTTTTACTTATTGGTAAGCCAAATCCCAAGCAGCAGATCCCCCATGACCCAGTGTGCTTACTTAGCCATCCTTTTATTTCATTTATTAATTACCAAAATTTCAAGTGGCTAATCTCCAACGACCCAGGGCGCTTGAATGGCCGCACTTTTCTTTTACTTATTGGTAAGCGAAATCTCAAGCGGCCAAATCCCCCATGACCCAGTGTGCTTACTTAGCCATCCTTTTATTTCATTTATTAATTACCAAAATTTTAAGTGGCTAATCCCCAACGACCCAGTGCACTTACTTGGCCGCACTTTTCTTTTACTTATTGGTAAGCCAAATCCCAAGCAGCAGATCTCCCATGACCCAGTGTGCTTACTTAGCCATCCTTTTATTTAATTTATTAATTACCAAAATTTCAAGTGGCTAATCCCCAACGACCTAGGGCACTTAAATGGCCGCACTTTTCTTTTACTTATTGGTAAGCAAAATCTCAAGCGGCCAATTCGCCATGACCCAGTGTGCTTACTTGGCCGTCCTTTTATTTTATTTATTAAATACCAAAATTTTAAGTGGCTAATTCCGAACGACCCAGGGCGCTTACTTAGCCGCAGTTTTATTTTATTTATTAGTAAGCAAAATTTCAAGCGGCTTATCCCCAACGACCTATTGCGCTTTTTTGGCCGCACTTTTATTTTATTTATTAATTACCACAATTTCATGCGGCTTATACCTAACGACCCAGTGCGCTTACTCAGCCGCACTTTAATTTTATTTATAAATTACCAAAATTCCAAGCGGCTAATATCCAACGACCCAGTGCGTTTACTTGGCCTAACTTTTTTCATTCATAATTTACCAAAACTCCAAGCGGCTAATACCCAATGACCCAGTCCGCTTTCTTGGCCACCTTTTTATTTATTTATCAATTACTAAAATTTCCAGCGGCCAATTCCCAATAACCCAGTGCACTTACTTGGCCGCACTTTTCTTTTACTTATTGGTAAGCCAAATCCCAAGCAGCAGATCCCCAATGACCCAGTATGCTTACTTAGCCATCCTTTTATTTCATTTATTAATTACCAAAATTTCAAGTGGCTAATCCCCAACGACCCAGGGCGCTTGAATGGCCGCACTTTTCTTTTACTTATTGGTAAGCAAAATCTCAAGCGGCCAAATCCCCCATGACCCAGTGTGCTTACTTAGCCATCCTTTTATTTCATTTATTAATTACCAAAATTTTAAGTGGCTAATCCCCAACGACCCAGTGCACTTACTTGGCCGCACTTTTCTTTTACTTATTGGTAAGCCAAATCCCAAGCAGCAGATCTCCCATGACCCAGTGTGCTTACTTAGCCATCCTTTTATTTAATTTATTAATTACCAAAATTTCAAGTGGCTAATCCCCAACGACCTAGGGCACTTAAATGGCCGCACTTTTCTTTTACTTATTGGTAAGCAAAATCTCAAGCGGCCAATTCGCCATGACCCAGTGTGCTTACTTGGCCGTCCTTTTATTTTATTTATTAAATACCAAAATTTTAAGTGGCTAATTCCGTACGACCCAGGGCGCTTACTTAGCCGCAGTTTTATTTTATTTATTAGTAAGCAAAATTTCAAGCGGCTTATCCCCAACGACCTATTGCGCTTTTTTGGCCGCACTTTTATTTTATTTATTAATTACCACAATTTCATGCGGCTTATACCTAACGACCCAGTGCGCTTACTCAGCCGCACTTTAATTTTATTTATAAATTACCAAAATTCCAAGCGGCTAATATCCAACGACCCAGTGCGTTTACTTGGCCTAACTTTTTTCATTCATAATTTACCAAAACTCCAAGCGGCTAATACCCAATGACCCAGTCCGCTTTCTTGGCCACCTTTTTATTTATTTATCAATTACTAAAATTTCCAGCGGCCAATTCCCAATAACCCAGTGCACTTACTTGGCCGCACTTTTCTTTTACTTATTGGTAAGCCAAATCCCAAGCAGCAGATCCCCAATGACCCAGTATGCTTACTTAGCCATCCTTTTATTTCATTTATTAATTACCAAAATTTCAAGTGGCTAATCCCCAACGACCCAGGGCGCTTGAATGGCCGCACTTTTCTTTTACTTATTGGTAAGCAAAATCTCAAGCGGCCAAATCCCCCATGACCCAGTGTGCTTACTTAGCCATCCTTTTATTTCATTTATTAATTACCAAAATTTTAAGTGGCTAATCCCCAACGACCCAGGGCGCTTGATTGGCCGCAGTTTTGTTTTATTTATTGGTATGCGAAATTTTAAGCAGCTTATTCCGAATGACCCAGTGTGCTTATTCTGCTGAACTTTTTTTTTTATTTATCAATTACCGAAACTCCAAACAGCTAATCCCCATCAAACTAGTGCGCTTACTTAGCCTCACTTTTTTTTTATTAATTACTTACCAAAAATTAAAGCGGACAATTTCCAACGACCAAGTGCGCTTACTCAGCCGCTTTTTAATTTTATTCATAAATTACCAAAATTCCAAGCGGTTAATATCCAACGAACCAGTGCGTTAACTTTGCTTAACTTTTTTTATTTATAATTTACCAAAACTCCAAGCGGCTAATCCCCAATAACTCAGTCCGCTTTCTTGGCCACCTTTTTTTTTACTTATCAATTAACAAAATTTCCAGCGGCCAATTCCCAACGACCCAGTGCGCTTACTTGGCCGCACTTTTCTTTTACTCATTGGTAAGCCAAATCCCAAGTGGCAGATCCCCCATGACCCAGTGTGCTTACTTAGCCATCCTTTTATTTCATTTATTAATTACCAAAATTTCAAGTGGCTAATCCCCAACGACCTAGGGCACTTAAATGGCCGCACTTTTCTTTTACTTATTGGTAAGCAAAATCTCAAGCGGCCAATCCGCCATGACCCAGTGTGCTTACTTGGCCGTCCTTTTATTTTATTTATTAAATACCAAAATTTTAAGTGGCTAACTCCGAACGACCCAGGGCGCTTACTTAGCCGCAGTTTTATTTTATTTATTAGTAAGCAAAATTTCAAGCGGCTTATCCCCAACGACCTATTGCGCTTTTTTGGCCGCACTTTTATTTTATTTATTAATTACCACAATTTCATGCGGCTTATACCTAACGACCCAGTGCGCTTACTTGGCCTTACATTTTTTATTTATAATTAACCGAAATGACAAGCCGCTAATCCCCAATGACATAGTGCGCTTCCTTGGCCACCTTTTTATTTATTCATTAATTACCAAAATTCCAAGCGGCTAATCGGCAATGACTTAGTGTGCTTCCTTGGCCTCCTTTTTTTTAGTTATTAATTACCAAAATTCCAAGCGGCTAATCCGCAACTACCCAGTGCGCTTACTTGGCCGCACTATTGTTTTATTTATTGATAAGAAAAATCTTAAGTGGCTAATGCCAAATGACCCAGTAAGCTTACTCGGCCTTCTTTTTTTTTATATATTACTTACCAAAATTCCAAGCGGCCAATCCGCAACGACCCAGTGCGCTTACTTGGCCACACTATTGTTTAGTTTATTGTTAAGAAAAATCTTAAGTGGCTAATGCCAAATGACCCAGTGTGCTTACTTGGCCTTACTTTTTTCAATTATAATTTAACAAAATTCCAAGCAGCTAATTCCCAATGACCCAGTGCGCTTACTTGGCCGCACTTTTCTTTTATATCTTGGTAAGCCAAATCCCAAGCGGCAGATCGCCCATGACCCAGTGTGCTTACTTAGCCATCCTTTTATTTTATTTATCAAATACTAAAATTTCAAGTGGCTAATCCCCAACGACCCAGGGCGCTCACTTGGCCGCAGTTTTGTTTTATTCATTGGTAAGCGAAATTTTAAGCGGCTAATTCCGAATGACCCAGTGTGGTTATTAAGCTGAACTTATTTTTTGATTTATGAATTACCGAAACTCTAAACAGCTTATCCTCAACGAACTAGTGCGCTTACTTAACCTCACTTTTTTTTTTTTATTACTAACCAAAATTCAAAGCGGCCAATCCCCAACGACCCAGTGCGCTTACTCAGCCGCACTTTAATTTTATTTATAAATTACCAAAATTCCAAGCGGCTAATATCCAACGACCCAGTGCGTTTACTTGGCCTAACTTTTTTCATTTATAATTTACCAAAACTCCAAGCGGCTAATACCCAATGACCCAGTCCGCTTTCTTGGCCACCTTTTTATTTATTTATCAATTACTAAAATTTCCAGCGGCCAATTCACAACGACCCAGTGCGCTAACTTGGCCGCACTTTTCTTTTATTTATTGGTAAGCCAAATTCCAAGCAGCAGATCCCCCATGACCCAGTGTCCTTACTTAGCCATCCTTTTATTTCATTAATTAATAACCGAAATTCCAAGACGCTAATCCCCAACGACCCAGGGCGCTTACTTGGCCGCACTATTGTTCTATTTATCGTCAAGCGAAACCTAAAGTGGCTAATCCCCAATGACCCAGTGTGCTTACTTGGCCTTTTTCTTTTTATTGATTACTTACAAAAATTTCAAGCGGCCAATACCCAACGATCCTGTGCGCTTACTTGGCCGCACTTTTATTTTATTCATAAATTACCAAACTTCCAAGTGGCTAATATCCAACGACCCAGTGCGTTTACTTAGCCTCACTCTTTTTTATTTATGATTTACCAAGATTCCAAGCGGCTAATTCCCAATGACCCAGTGCGCTTCCTTGGCCTCCTTTTTTTTAGTTATTAATTACCAAAATTCCAAGCGGCCAATCCGCAACGACCCAGGGCGCTTACTTAGCCGCAGTTTTATTTCATTTATTAGTAAGCAAAATTTTAAGCGGCTTATCCCCAACGACCTATTGCGCTTTTTTTACCGCACTTTTATTTTATTTATAAATTACCACAATTTTATGCGGCTTATACCCAACGAACCAGTGCGCTAACTTGGCTGGACTATTGTTTTATTTATTGTTAAGCAAAATTTTAAGTGGCTGATGCCGAATGACCCAGTGTGCTTACTTGGCCTTACTTTTTTTATTTATAATTTACAAAAATTCCAAGCAGCTTATACCCAATGACCCAGTCCGCTTTCTTGGCCACCTTTTTTTTTATTTATAAACTACCAAAATTTCCAGCGGCCAATTACCAAGGACCCAGTGCGCTTACTTGGCCGCACTTTTCTTTTATATCTTGGTAAGCCAAATCCTAAGCGGCAGATCGCCCATGACCCAGTGCGCTCACTCAGCCGCTTTTTAATTTTATTCATAAATTACCAAAATTCCAAGCGGCTAATATCCAACGACTCAGTGCGTTTACTTGGCCTATTTTTTTTTATTTATAATTTACCAAAATTCCAAGCGGCTAATCCCCAATGACCCAGTTAACTTTCTTGGCCACTTTTTTTTTATTTATCAATTACCAAAATTTCCAGCGGCCAATTCCCATAAACCCAGTGCGCTTACTTGGCCGCACTTTTCTTTTACTTATTGGTGAGCAAAATCTCAAGCGGCCAATCCGCCATGACCCAGTATGCTTACTTGGCCGTCCTTTTATTTTATTTATTAAATACCAAAATTTCAAGCGGCTTATCCCCAACGACCTATTGCGCTTTTTTGGCCGCACTTTTATTTTATTTATGAATTACCACAATTTCATGTGGCTTATACCCAACGACCTAGTGCGCTTACTTGGCCTTACATTTTTTATTTATAATTAACCAAAATGACAAGCCGCAAGTCCCCAATAACACAGTGCGCTTACTTGGCCACCTTTTTATTTATTCATTAATTACCAAAATTCCAAGCGGCTAATCGGCAATGACTTAGTGCGCTTCCTTGGCCTCCTTTTTTTTAGTTATTAATTACCAAAATTCCAAGCGGCCAATCCGCAACGACCCAGTGCGCTTACTTGGCCGCACTATTGTTTTATTTATTGATAAAAAAAATCTTAAGTGGCTAATGCCAAATGACCCAGTAAGCTAACTTGGCCTTTTTTTTTTTTATATATTACTTACCAAAATTCCAAGCGGCCAATCCGCAACGACCCAGTGCGCTTACTTGGCCACACTATTGTTTAGTTTATTGTTAAGAAAAATCTTAAGCGGCTAATTCCGAATGACCCAGTGGGCTTATTCGGCTGAACTTATTTTTTGATTTATCAATTACCGAAACTCTAAACAGCTAATCCTCAACGAACTAGTGCGCTTACTTAGCCTCACTTTTTTTTTTTTATTACTAACCAAAATTCAGAGCGGCCAATCCCCAACGACCCAGTGCGCTTACTCAGCCGCACTTTAATTTTATTTATAAATTACCAAAATTCCAAGCGGCTAATATCCAACGACCCAGTGCGTTTACTTGGCCTAACTTTTTTTATTTATAATTCACCAAAACTCCAAGCGGCTAATACCCAATGACCCGGTCCGCTTTCTTGGCCACCTTTTTTTTTATTTATCAATTACTCAAATTTCCAGCGGCCAATTCCCAACGACCCAGTGCGCTAACTTGGCCGCACTTTTCTTTTATTTATTGGTAAGCCAAATCCCAAGCGGCAGATCCCCCATGACCCAGTGTCCTTACTTAGCCATCCTTTTATTCCATTTATTAATAACTGAAAATTCAAGACGCTAATCCCCAACAACCCAGGGCGCTTACTTGGCCGCACTATTGTTCTATTTATCGTCAAGCGAAACCTAAAGTGGCTAATCCTTAATGACCCAGTGTGCTTACTTGGCCTTTTTCTTTTTATTGATTACTTACAAAAATTCCAAGCGGCCAATCCCCAACGATCCTGTGCGCTTACTTGGCCGCACTTTTATTTTATTCATAAATTACCAAACTTCCAAGCAGCTAATATCCAACGACCCAGTGCGTTTACTTAGCCTCACTCTTTTTTATTTATGATTTACCAAGATTCCTAGCAGCTAATCCCCAATGACCCAGTGCGCTTCCTTGGCCTCCTTTTTTTTAGTTATTAATTACCAAAATTCTAAGCGGCTAATATCCAACGACCCAGTGCGTTTACTTAGCCTAACTTTTTTTATTTATAATCTACCAAAACTCCAAGCGGCTAATCCCCAATGACCCAGTCCGCTTTCTTAGCCACCTTTTTTTTTATTTATCAAATACTAAAATTTCCAGCGGCCAATTCCCAAAGACCCAGGCCGCTAACTTGGCCGCACTTTTTTTTTATTTATTGGTAAGCCAAATCCCAAACCGCTAATCCCCAATGACCCAGTGCGCTTCCTTGGCCACCTTTTCATTTATTTATTAATTACAAAAATTCCAAGCGGCTAATCGGCAATGACCCAATGCGCTTCCTTGGCCTCCTTTTTTTTAGTTATTAATTACCAAAATTCCGAACGGCCAATCCGCAACGACCCAGTGCGCTTTCTTGGCCGCACTATTGTTTTATTTATTAATAAGAAAAATCTTAAGTGGCTAATGCCAAATGACCCAGTAAGCTTACTTGGCCTTCTTTTTTTTTATATATTACTTACCATAATTCCAAGCGGCCAATCCGCAACGACCCAGTGCGCTTACTTGGCCGCACTATTGTTTTATTTATTGATAAAAATAATCTTAAGTGGCTAATGCTGAATGACCCAGTGTGCTTACTTGGCCTTACTTTTTTTAATTATAATTTACATAAATTCCAAGCGGCTAATTCCCAATAACCCAGTCCGCTTTCTTAGCCACCTTTTTTTTTGTTTATCAATTACTAAAATTTCCAGCGGCCAATTCCCAACAACCCAGTGCGCTAACTTGGCCGCACTTTTTTTATATTTATTGGTAAGCCAAATCCCAAGCGGCAGATCCCCCATGACCCAGTGTGCTTACTTTGCTGTCCTTTAATTCTGATTATTAAATACCAAAATTTTAAGTGGCTAATTCCCAACGACCCAGGGCGCCTACTTGGCCGCAGTTTTATTTTATTTATTAGTAAGCAAAATTTTAAGCGGCTTATCCCCAACGACCCATTGCGCTTTTTTGGCCGCACTTTTATTTTATTTATTAATTACCACAATTTCATGCGGCTAATACCCAACGACCCAGTGCGCTTACTTGGCCTTACATTTTTTATTTATAATTAACCGAAATTTCAAGCCAATAGTCTCCAATGACCCAGTGCGCTTCCTTGGCAACCTTTTCATTTATTTATTAATTACCAAAATTCCAAGCAGCTAATCGGCAATGACCCAGTGCGCTTCCTTGGACTCCTTTTTTTTAGTTATTAATTACCAAAATTTCGAACGGCCAATCCGCAACGACCCAGTGCGCTTACTTGGCCGCACTTTTCTTTTATATCTTGGTAAGCAAAATCCCAAGCGGCAGATCCCCCATGACCCAATGTGCTTACTTAGCCATCCATTTATTTCATTTATTAATTACCAAAATTTTAAGTGGCTACTCCCCAACGACTCAGGGCGCTCACTTGGCCGCAGTTTCGTTTTATTTATTGGTAAGCGAAATTTTAAGCAGCTAATTCCGAATGACCCAGTGTTCTTATTCGGCTGAACTTATTTTTTTATTTATCAATTACCGAAACTCTAAACAGCTCATCCCCAACGAACTAGTGCGCTAACTTAGCCTCACTTTTCTTTATTTATTACTAACCAAAATTCAAAGCGGCCAATCCCCAACGATGCAGTGCGCTTACTCAGCCGCACTTTAATTTTATTTATAAATTACTTAAATTCCAAGCGGCTTATATCCAACGACCCAGTGCGTTTACTTGGCCTAACTTTTTTTATTTATAATTTACTAAAACTCCAAGTGGCTAATTCCCAATGACCCAGTCCGCTTTTTTGGCCACCTTTTTTTTTATTTATCATTTACTAAAATTTTCAGCGGCCAATTCCCAACGACACAGTGCGCTAACTTGGCCGCACTTTTCTTTTATTTATTGGTAAGCCAAATCCCAAGCGGCAGATCCCCAATGACCTAGTGTGCTTACTTAGCCATCCTTTTATTTCATTTATTAATTACCGAAATTTCAAGAGGCTAATCCCCAACAATCCTGTGCACTTACTTGGCCGCACTTTTATTTTATTTATAAATTACCAAAATTTAAAGTGGCTAATTTTCAACGACCCAGGGCGCTCACTTAGCCGCAGTTTTATTTCATTTATTAGTAAGCAAAATTTCAAGCGGCTTATCCCCAACGACCTTTTGCGCTTTTTTGGCCGCACTTTTATTTTATTTATTAATTACCACAATTTCATGCGGCTAATACCCAACGACCCAGTGCGCTTACTTGGCCTTACATTTTTTATTTATAATTAACCGAAATTCCAAGCCGCTAATTCCCAATGACCCAGTGCGCTTTCTTGGCCACCTTTTTATTTATTCATTAATTACCAAAATTCCAAGCGGCAAATCGGCAATGACTCAGTGCGCTTCCTTGGCCTCCTTTTTTTTAGTTATTAATTAATAAAATTCTGAACGGCCAATCCACAACGACCCAGTGCGCTTACTTAGCCGCACTATTGTTTTATTTATTGATAAGAAAAATCTTAAGTGGCTAATGCCAAATGACCCAGTAAGCTTACTTGGCCTTCTTTTTTTTTATTTGATACTTACCAAAATTTCAAGCGGCCAATCCTTAACGACCCAGTACGCTTACTTGGCTGGACTATTGTTTTATTTATTGTTAAGCAAAATCTTGAGTGGCTGATCCCGAATGACCCAGTGTGCTTACTCGGCCTTACTTTTTTTATTTATAATTTACCAAATTTCCAAGCAGCTCATACCCAATGACCCAGTCCGCTTTCTTGGCCACCTTTTTTTTTATTTATTAACTACCAAAATTTCCAGCGGCCAATTACCAACGACCCAGTGCGATTACTAGGCCAAACTTTAATTTTATTTATTGGTAAGCGAAATTTTAAGCAGCTAATTCCGAATAACCCAGTGTGCTTATTCGGCTGAACTTTTTTTTTTATTTATCAATTACCGAAACTCTAAACAGCTAATCCCCAACGAACTAGTGCGCTTACCTAGCCTCACTTTTTTTTATTTATTACTTACCAAATCTAAAGCGGCCAATCTCAAACGATCCAGTGCGCTTACTCAGCCGCACTTGAATTTTATTTATGAATCACCAAAATTCCAAGCGGCTTATATCCAACGACCCAGTGCGTTTACTTGGCCTATTTTTTTTTATTTATAATTTACCAAAATTCCAAGCGGCTAATCATCAATGACCCAGTCAACTTTCTTGGCCACTTTTTTTTTTATTTATCAATTACCAAAATTTCCAGCGGCCAATTCCCAACGACCCAGTGCGCTTACTTGGCCCCACTTTTCTTTTACTTATTAGTAAGCCAAATCCTAAGCAGCAGATCCCTCATGATCCAGTGTGCTTACTTAGCCGTCCTTTTATTTTATTTATTAATTACCAAGATTTTATGCGGCTAATACCCAACGACTCAGTGTGCTTACTTGGCCTTAATTTTTTTATTTACAATTCACCAAAATTCCAAGCAGCTAATCCCTAATGACCCAGTCCGCTTTCTTGGCCACCTTTTTTTTTATTCATCAATTACCAAAACTCCTAGTGGCCAATTCCCAACGACTTAGGGCGCTTACTTGGCCGCACTATTGTTCTATTCATCGTCAAGCAAAACCTAAAGTGGCTAATCACCAATGACCCAGTGTGCTTACTTGGCCTTTTTTTTCATTTATTACTTACCAAAATTCCAAGCGGCTAATCCCCAACGATCCTGTGCGCTTACTTGGCCGCACTTTTATTTTATTTATAAATTACCAAAATTCCAAGCGGCTAATATCCAACGACCCAGTGCGGTTACTTAGCCTCACTCTTTTTTATTTATGATTCACCAAAATTCCAAGCGGCTGATCCCCAATGACCCAGTGCGCTTCCTTGGCCGCACTTTTATTTTATTTATTGGTGAGCAAAATCTTAAGCGGCTAATCCGCCATGACTCAGTGTCCTTACTTGGCCGTCCTCTTATTTAATATATTAAATACTAAAATTTTAAGTGGCCAATCCCCAACAACCCGGGGCGCTTACTTGGCCGGAGTTTTATTTCATTTATTGGTAAGCAAAATTTCAAGCGGCTTATCCCCAACGACCCATTGCGCTTTTTTGGCTGCACTTTTATTTTATTTATTAATTACCACAATTTCATGCGGCGAATACCCAACGACCCAGTGCGCTTACTTGGCCTTATTTTTTTGATTTATAATTTACCACAATTCCAAGCCGCTAATCTCCAATGACCCAGTGCGCTTTCTTGGCCACCTTTTTATTTATTTATTAATTACCAGAATTCCAAGCGGCCAATCCGCAACGACCCAGTACGCTTACTTGGCTGCACACTTGTTTTATTTATTGTTAAGCAAAATTTTGTGTGGCTGATCCCGAATGACCCAGTGTGCTTACTTGGCCTTACTTTTTTTATTTATAATTTACCAAAATTCCAAGCAGCTAATCCCCAACGACCCAGTCCGCCTTCTTGGCCACCTTTTTTTTTATTTATTAACTACCAAAATTTCCAGTGGCCAATTACCAATGACCCAGTGCGCTTACTTGGCCTCACTTTTTTTTATTTCTTACTTACTAAAATTCAAAGCGGCCAATCCCCAACGACCCAGTGCGCTTACTCAGCCGCACTTTAATTTTATTTATAAATTACCAAAATTACAAGCGGCTAATATTCAACGACCCAGTGTGTTTACTTGGCCTAACTTTTTTTATTTATAATTTACCAAAATTCCAAGCGGCTAATCCCCAATGCCCCAGTCCGCTTTCTTCGCCACCTTTTTTTTTATTTATCGATTACCAAAATTTCCAGCGGCCAATTCTTAAAGACCCAGTGCGCTTACTTGGCCGCAGTTTTGTTTTATTTATTGGTAAGCAAAATTTTAAGCAGCTAATTCCGAATGACCCAGTGTGCTTATTCGGCCGAACTTTTTTTTTATTCATCAATTACCGTAACTCCAAACAGCTAATCCCCAACGAACTAGTGCGCTTACTTAGCCTTACTTTTTTTTATTTATTACTCACCAAAATTCAAAGTGGCCAATCTCCAACGACCCAGTGCGCTTACTTAGACGCACTTTAATTTTATTTATAAATTACCAAAATTCCAAGCGGCTAATCCCTAACGAACTAGTGCGCTTACTTAGCCTTACTTTTTTTTATATTTTACTTACCAAAATTCAGCGCGGCCAATCTTCAACGACCCAGTGCGCTTACTCAGCCGCACTTTAATTTTATTTATAAATTACCAAACTCCAAGCGGCTAATCCCTAATGACCCAGTGCGCTTTCTTGGCCGCACTATTGTTTTATTTATTATTAATAAAAATCTTAAGTGGCTAATGCCGAATGACCCAGTAAACTTACTTGGCCTTCTTTTTTTTCATTTATTACTTTTCAAAATTTCAAGCGGCCAATCCGCAACGACCTAGTACGCTTACTTGGCTGCACTATTATTTTATTTATTGTTAAGCAAAATCTTAAGTGGCTGATCTCGAATGACCCAGTGTGCTTACTTGGCCTTACTTTTTTTATTTATAATTTACCAAAATTTCAAGCAGCTAATTCCCAATGACACAGTCCGCTTGCTTGGCCACCTTTTTTTTTATTTATTAATTACCAAAATTTTTAGCAGCCAATTCCCAACGACCCAGTGTGCTTACTTAGCCGTCCTTTTATTTTATTTATTAATTACGAAATTTCCAAGCGGCTGATCCCTAATGACCCAGTGCGCTTACTTGGCCGCCCTTTTCTTTTATTTATTGGTAAGCCAAATCACAACGGCAGATCCCCCATGACCCATTGTGCTTACTTAGCCATCCTTTTATTTCATTTATTAATTACCAAAATTTTAAGTGGCTAATCCCCAACGACCCAGGGCGCTCACTTGGCCGCAGTTTTGTTTTATTTATTAATAAGCGAAATTTTGAGCAGCTAATTCCGAATGACCCAGTGTGCTTATTCGGCTGAATTTTATTTTTTATCTATCAATTACCGAAACTCCAAACAGCTAACCCCCAACGAACTAGTGCGCTTACTTAGCCTCACTCTTTTTTATTTATTACTTACCAAAATTTCAAAACGGCCAATCCCCAACGACCCAGTGCGCTTACCCAGCCGCACTTTAATTTTATTTATAAATTATTAAAATTCCAAGCGGCTAATATCCAAGAACCCAGTGCGTTTACTTGGCCTAACTTTTTTTATTTATAATTTACCAAAACTCCAAGCGGCTAATCCCAAATGACTAAGTGCGCTTACTTGGCCGTACTATTGTTTTATTTATTGTTAAGAAAAATCTTAAGAGGCTAATGCCGAATGACCCAGTAAACTTACTCGGCCTTCTTTTTTTTTATTTATTACTTACTAAAATTCCAAGCGGCTAATCCGCAACGACCTATCACGCTTACTTGGCTGCACTATTGTTTTATTTATTGTTAAGCAAAATCTTAAGTGGCTGATCTCGAATGACCCAGTGTGCTTACTTGGCCTTACTTTTTTTATTTATAATTTACCAAAATTCCAAGCAGCTAATTCCCAATGACACAGTCCGCTTGCTTGGCCACCTTTTTTTTTATTTATTAATTACCAAAATTTTTAGCAGCCAATTCCCAACGACCCAGTGTGCTTACTTAGCCGTCCTTTTATTTTATTTATTAATTACGAAATTTCCAAGCGGCTGATCCCTAATGACCCAGTGCGCTTACTTGGCCGCCCTTTTCTTTTATTTATTGGTAAGCCAAATCACAACGGCAGATCCCCCATGACCCATTGTGCTTACTTAGCCATCCTTTTATTTCATTTATTAATTACCAAAATTTTAAGTGGCTAATCCCCATCGACCCAGGGCGCTCACTTGGCCGCAGTTTTGTTTTATTTATTAATAAGCGAAATTTTGAGCAGCTAATTCCGAATGACCCAGTGTGCTTATTCGGCTGAATTTTATTTTTTATCTATCAATTACCGAAACTCCAAACAGCTAATCCCCAACGAACTAGTGCGCTTACTTAGCCTCACTCTTTTTTATTTATTACTTACCAAAATTTCAAAACGGCCAATCCCCAACGACCCAGTGCGCTTACCCAGCCGCACTTTAATTTTATTTATAAATTATTAAAATTCCAAGCGGCTAATATCCAAGAACCCAGTGCGTTTACTTGGCCTAACTTTTTTTATTTATAATTTACCAAAACTCCAAGCGGCTAATCCCCAATGACTAAGTGCGCTTACTTGGCCGTACTATTGTTTTATTTATTGTTAAGAAAAATCTTAAGAGGCTAATGCCGAATGACCCAGTAAACTTACTCGGCCTTCTTTTTTTTTATTTATTACTTACTAAAATTCCAAGCGGCTAATCCGCAACGACCTATCACGCTTACTTGGCTGCACTATTGTTTTATTTATTGTTAAGCGAAATCTTAAGTGGCTGATCTCAAATGACCCATCGTGCTTACTTGGCCTTACTTTTTCTATTTATAATTTACCAAAATTCCAAGCAGCTAATTTCCAATGACACAGTCCGCTTTCTTGGCCACCTTTTTTTTTATTTATTAATTACCAAAATTTCCAGCAGCAAATACCCAACGTCCCTGTAAGCTTTCTTGGCCTCCTTTTTTTTAGTTATTAATTACCAAAATTCCAAGCGGCCAATTCGCAACGACCCAGTACGCTTACTTGGCCTTACTTTTTTTATTTATAATTTACTAAAATTCCAAGCAGCTAATCTTCAACGAACTAGTGCGCTTACTTAGCCTAATTTTTTTTCTATTTATTACTTACGAAAATTCAAAGCGGCTAATCCTCAAAGACCCAGTGCGCTTACTTGGCCGCACTTTTCTTTTATTTATTGGTAAGAAAAATCTTAAGTGGCTAATGCCGAATGACCCAGTAAGCTTACTTGGCCTGCTTTTTTTTTATTTATAATTTACCAAATTTCCAAGCGGCTAATCCCCAATGACCCAGTGCGCTTACTTGGCCGACCTTAGTAGATAAGCTATGGCAATTCCAGCCCAGGTGGGCTCGAGTCGCCAGGCGATTTCGGCCCACTCCCTCTCCGCGGCGAGGGGCCCCTCTTTTAGGGTGGAGTGGTCCCTGCTGCAGCCAATGGGCGAGCAGGAGCTGTGGCTTCCTCGCATTCCTTGTGCGTGCGCTGCTTGAGGTTGCGTACGCCAGCTGCAGTGCTGCTTGAGTTTGCGCGCGCTGTTTGAGTTTATGCGCAATGTGCATTAGCGCTTGCAGCGCCGCGTGCGCCAGCTGGTGACGTGCAACGCAGTTTGAGTTTGCGCGCGATGCAATGTGCGTAATCGTCTGCAGCGTTGATTTGCGCGCGCTGTTTGAATGTGCGAAACCGTGTGCAGCTTGTGCACGTGGTAGTTATATGGATACAAAACTTTTTTTTGTGTTATCGAGCGCGTTGCATGATAATGTAGGATGTGGAGTGGTAGGGAAATAATTGTTAAATATTTTTTGTTTCATTTTTAAAATCAGTTTATATTAAATGAAAAATGTACATGATTTACAAAACGATTTTGTTAAACATGTTGTTCTTAAAATACATAAAAATTTGGCGGAAAAAATTTATCAGCATTATTTATATTATGTGCTTAGCTTAACCAACCACGTCGTAGCCGGTCATCCATGTAGGCTGTTGCTTTTGTCGTTTAAGGCGTTGATATGCTGCATTATATAAATCGCTGTCTTGCTTTGATGACTTAATTGATATGCTAGTCAGAAACCATTGTTTTAATAAATGTGCTTTATGTAGGGCACAAAATAGTTTTTTCTTTTCAAAATGGTTTTGCCCGTGTGTAAGGCATACTTGAGAAGAGAATTTGTCTTCAAAGTCTTTGAAAGTAGGATGCATTTGGGATAAATCGTGAACTTCACGTGTCAGGATTGAACTTATGAACTTAGCTTCATCACTTCCGTAAGTATAAATTCTTTTCAGGTTCTTGGCAATAGTTATTAGATGATACTTTAAGTCATTTAAAGTAACATCACCCTCAAACCATTCGATTCCGTGGACTTCTACCGTCTGGTGATTGTTATGCTTTTTTACATCAGACGGTAAATCATTAAAATTGCAAGGTGGCTTGATTATCCAATGGCCAACAACGTTTCCTTGCAAGGAAACCACTGAAACTTCTTTCGGTATGAAGTGTCTGTCAGCATTATAAAAGCCGTGGATACTAATGATGAAATCCATGATGTGTTTTGAAATTGTGAATATTTAAATTAAAAATGATTTTTTCTAATATATTTTTTTATTTAACAAGGCTCTCGTTTTACCGTTGCTGTTACTACTTGTGTCACATGAGTAAAACTGAGTGAATAATAATATACAACCTGTATTTATAACTTTTCTTTATCAGAGCTAGTGACATCTGCCCACCCAACAGCACTGCGTAAAATTGCGCAATCTCTCTCTCCATGAGCAAGTATGAGATGTAGCTTTCCTTCTCTCTGAGTGCCTGAGCCGCTTTGGTGATTACAATCGGTCAGTTAAATAGCTTAGAAGCACAACTTTACATTTAAAAATTATTTTTACATCTTATTCTTGAATTATAATTTACATATTCTAACAGTTCTTTATTATTGGCAAAAAAATTTTTAATGAGGAAAAACTACTTTATACATCGAACTAAGCACATTTTTTTGATTTAATTTAAAATATATCCAATCCCTTATTGCAGAAACATTTCTGATAGCACATGAAGAGTTAATGTTAAAGGCATGGTATTTGCATGGCAAATAGACTTTGTTAAGTTTTGCAAGCGCTGGACATCCATACTCCTCAATATTAACGACTCTAAAAGTGTAGAAAACATGAATGACTTGCATCTTTATTATATTCTATCATGTGTGCATATACATACTTGCATGTTAGTATTTCTTCCAGGTATTTTTTTTTTTCAAGGCCCTTGACGAAAACCGTTTCCGCGTCAACAAGTTCAGTTTTAAATATATTAAGCGCTCTTTCATAGGAAATGTTTCCGACATTCCAGCTTATACCATGGAAATTGGTTATCAACCAACGATTTTGTTTCTTGTCCGCATAAGATAAATTTTTCCACGCGAAAGGCGGCTTAAGCACTATTACAACTGCCATGGAATCCCTATTTTTCCCAAGTTCGACATATGAAATTTCTTTAAAAAGAAAATTATTATTTGTTGTCTTAAAACCCTGGATATCTACAATATACTCCATCACTAAAAGAAAAATATACCTTCTTCGGTCGAGGGTATACAAACAAATGAATACAGCGATGAAGTACATTACACTAAATACCCAATAAAGCATCCCGATCCTTTTATGTAAATTAAGCATACCTTTTACCTCAATACATCTAAAATAGATTTTCACTGTATACATTTTATTAACGTGCGTATTATACTTTAAAAATTTATGGCTATGTGCACTTGGTCATAAAATGCAGGTAGCAAGTTTATCGGACTTGGAATATAGTGTGTAATAAATTTTAAGACTCTGTAATCTTTAAAATGCAGTTATGTTTATAATATTTCTTTATTTAAATATGATATATATTTTACAATTTATTTACAATATATTTAACAATTTATTTACAAAATATTTTACAATTTATTTACAATATCAAAATTTTAACTTGCGACTAATTTTTTTTTTTTTAATTTCATTTTCAACTTCTTCCTCAACCCTTTTTCTTTTTAATAAATTTTTAACTTCAACTATTTCCGGAGATGATTCGATTTTCAGCTGCGGAGAAATAAATATGACCGCAACTTCTGGCGAAGAGGTCAAATCGATAATTTGTGACCCTTGTGCTGACTGGAGTGATGTGCTTAAGTCTAGAGGTACTCTTTGTGGTGAAATACTCCCAATTTCCGTTTCGAGAGAGTAAAAACTCTCAGTGTATGAAAGAGTTGGGGAGCCCGGTGATTCATCACCTGAGGAACATGAATCCTCATAATCTGTTGAACAAAATAAAAAAAATTATGTTAAAAAGAAAGAAAGGAAAAAATAAGAAGAAGAAACGTTTAAGAAGATTAGAGAAAAAAATTAAAAGTATTCAAACTCACTTTCTGTCGGCTGTAAAACTATCGATAGATCAAGTGGAGCTGTTTGCTCCGTAATATGCTCTGCTGCTATTGCTGCTTGAAGAGCATAAAAAGCCTCCGTGTACGATGGTGTTGGAGAGATCGGTGATTCTCGAACTATATCGGTTTCACCACCTGAGGGACATGAATCCTCATAATCTGTTGAACAAAATAAAAAAAAATTATGTTAAAAAGAAAGAAAAGAAAAAATAAGAAGAAGAAACGTTTAAGAAGATAAGAGAAAAAAAATTAAAAGTATTCAAACTCACTTTCTGTCGGCTGTAAAACTACGGATAGATCAAGTGGAGCTGTTTGCTCCGTAATATGCTCTGCTGCTATTGCTGCTTGAAGAGCATAAAAAGCCTCCGTGTACGATGGTGTTGGAGAGATTGGTGATTCTCGAACTATATCGGTTTCACCACCTGAGGAACATGAATCCTTATAATCTGTAAAAAAAAAAAAAAAAAAAAAAAAAAAAAAAAAAAAAAAAAAAAAAAAAAAATTAGAGGAAGAAACGTTTAGGAAAACTAGAGAGAAAATAATTAAAAGTAATGAAACTCACCTTCAAATTTAACATTTTCTACATTGACAATGGTGGTTTCGGTTTCTGCTGGCTGTAAGACTACCGACAGATCAAGTGGAGCTGTTTGCTCTGTAATATATTCTGCTGCTGTGGCTGCTCGAAAATCATCAAAAATCTCAGTGTATGAAGAAGTTGGTGAGGAGATCGGTGACTCTCGAACTACATCGATGTCACCGACTGAAGAACACGGTCTTGAATTATAATTTTGAAAACAATCTACGTAGTATCAAACAAAAAAAATTTTTTTTAAATAATGTTAAAAAAAAAAATAAGAAAAAGAAACATTTAAAGAAGAATGGAAAAAGTAATTGTAAGTAATTACTCACCTTCAAATATAAAATTTTCAATGTTGTCGATATTGATTGTAGTTTCAGCCGACTGTAATACAACCGACAGATCCATAGGAACTATTTGCCCCGCAACGCATTCTGCTCGAAGAGCGTTGAAATTCTCCGTAAATGGAGAGATCGGTGATTCCCGAACTTCAATGAATTTTAAAATTATGAATTTTGGATAATAATGAAAAAAAAAAAAAAAAAAAAAAAAAAAAAAAAAAAAAAAAAAAAAAAAAAAAACTTACCCATAACTGCAGAGTTTTCATCATAAGTTGATGAAAGTATTGAGTCTGCCCAAAAATTGTCGTCTATCAGTTGTTCAGGAAATATTTCGTCCAAGATATTAATAACACTAGACGGCATCTCGTTTAAGAAATTCCGAAACTCCAAATCCTCTTCAAGTTCACTTTCACTTGTCGGATAAACTGGTCGCGTTCTAGCCATTGCAATGATAATATGCAACTGTATGGTTCAAAGTGCTATTTCGAAATGATTGAAATCAAGTGCTACTCTGCTTTTCTTAATTTTAGAGCAACTACTCTGATCCAATAAGATAACAGCTGCGTTAGAAAAGGATTTAAGTGCAATACCAAAACAGCAGTTAGAAAAAGATACTAGAGCAACACCCACCTCCGCAGTCCCCTCCATTCAAAAATGTGCAAAGCATGCGAAACTATGTTTTGTACCTATGGTATGCGCAAAAACCCTCTCCCTTGGTCTCATGCATACAGGTAATTTTCGCATGTATGAATTTTTCCTTCTACGATAGGTTTTTCAAATTTTAGAATAGCCAATCAGAAATAACTTACGCCCTCCTTCACCCTTCTACACACATTTTCATGCATTTTCCGGAGGATTTAAGAACTGCTCTTGACCTTAATTTCAAATCACACCTAGTGAATTACACAAGGAGTCAGCAACTTGGGAAGTGTTCACCCGACTAGGAATCATCATCCTTTAACACAAGAAGGTACTTTTATTTCATAATTTATTAAGCGTTACTCTTTCTCACACTCATCAGTTTTTTTTATTTATTATTTTTTTTTATTTTTTTTTATTTTTTTTTTTACATCTTATCAATCGCTTTAGCCGCAGAAATAATTGGCAAAAGTTCTATCTTAACTCTCTCCGCAGCAATGATGTTGAGAGTTCTTTAAATTTTTTAAAATCTTTTTCATTAAAACAACACTTTTACCGCAGAAATGATGGTAAAGATCTGTTCTAACTCTCTCCGCAGAAATGATGTTGAGAGTTTTTAATTTCCTTCCTTCCTCTTGATTTAAATTTAAAAATCTTTTTATTAAAATAGTATAGGTTTTATGAACGTAACATTTTTTTACAGCACAAAAATGGTGAAAAAAACATCAACTGGTGATATCAGAAGGTATAACGAACGACTTTTTCGTCGTGCGATAAATACTTTTGCAAGGGAGTATGAAGAAGAAGAGCAGGCGATTGAACACCATGTGGACCCTGCGAGTCATGAGATATGCACGGAGAAGGATCCCTTAGCAGATGCTGTTTATCATGATCAAGATGCTGCTGCTGCTATGAATCCTCTTGGAGACGTTGCCCAAGAAGCACCTCCCACATTAGATTTTTTTTTTGAAGAAGAAAAAAGTAAGAAAAAAGTTATTATTTTATATTGAATCTTTATATTTTGTAATATTCTCTTAAGAAATATTTTGTTTCTTTTTTCTTAGAAGAAAACACCCTTACAGCGTCTGAAGCTGCATGGGTAAAGGAAGTGTTAGCTGTTGATACGCCCTTAACAGCTTTATCATCGTCGGTTTCGTGGTGGATGGAGCAAAACTGGAGTTTTGAAACGGGACCACAACCAATAAAAGAAGAAGGAGAAGGAGGAGAAGAAGAAAACATCTCGCATACACTGAATCAAACAGTGCCGACAGTAGCAGCAGTAGCAGCCGATTGGGAAAACATTCCAACACATATACCAAGTATGACGATGAATATGGTAAAAGAAGAAAAAGATCTGCTATGGTACGTTGAAAGTTTGAATATTATAACTATAGGAAAAAAAAAAAAAAAAAAAAAAAAAAAAAATTTTCTATTTTTCAGTGAACAACGACCGCTTACACCACAGCATGAAGATTCTTTACTTGTTGCAGCACGGGTAGTACCGTTAGACAACGAGCTTCTGCCAAACAATCTACAAGAGTGGACTGATGAAGATCGGAATATTTTAACCTTGAGGGTGGAGACAGCTCTTCAAAACCAAAGGCCGAGGGTAATCCAACGAGAAATGAAGAAGATGATGAGCGAACGGATGAAAGAACGTGAAAGAATTTTAAAACAGGAAACCCGGCTTAAAAAAAGAATTGAAAAAGCTGAAGAAAAAAAGAGAGAGGCTATAGAAAAGCTCAAGCAACGGAGTTTAGCTTTAGCCACGAAAAATAGAGCAAGTCGAAAGCGACCTATTAAAGAAAATTATGTACATGATTTTTGTGAGAAAAAAAAAAAATGGTACAATGCCAAATTCTTCAATTGGCGAAAAAAAAAGAAAAAGTATTAGTAGTAGTAGTACTAGCAGCAGCAGTAGTAGTAGTAGCAGTAGTTGTGGTAGTTGTAGTAGTTGTAGCAGTAGTAGTAGTTACAGTAGTGATAGTATGAATCCTTAAAATTAAGTAAATTTGAATGTAAATTAAAAAAATAAAAAATAAAATAAAATAAAATAAAATGAATTTATTCTAAAATGTTGTGATGAGTTTTGTATAAACAACTGTGTACCCCCCCCTTCCCCCTCCATATGCCTACTATTTCCTAAAATTTATTTTATATTAAGATTGGAGCTGCTTCAACAGCTCATTTGCATGTAATCTGTGAGCAAGTAAACTTGCAGTTTTTAGCTATGGCAACAGTTCAATATTTTAAAGATGTGGCTCACCAGCTATGGAAAATATATCAGCAAACTATAAATAGATATGATGCTGCTCATATCCAAATTCAGTTAGATAGTAGTCTTACAGTTCTAAAGGATAGTGATTTTTTTTTTAGTAAAAAAAAAATGACTTATCAACTTCCGAATTGCAAAAATTTCAATCAGCGATAGTTTTACTAAAAACTTTAATACAACTACTTTATGATCGCTTAGAAATAGTAGAAGCAGCAAAAATATTTATCAATGAGTCTGAAGTTTTTGTATCAGACAGTGATCGTGAAGTTGAGGCAGCAGTTACAGCATTTGAAAATGAACCCGAAGTGTTTGAACCAGAAAATAATATAGAATTCGCGTCAACTAACAAGCTTGAAAATAACTTCATAAAATACGTTCAAGGTGAAGGTATAGCTGCAGGGGCATCTACATCAGCAGTAATACCGTCAACAACAACACTTTCAGATGCTGAGAACAATAAAACAGTAAGTCTCGAAGATGTTAATAGTGCTTTCGAAAAACGAATCATGACAGCATTGATTGTTAATTTAAAACATTTAGATTTGAGAAATTTTTTTAAAGATGCAAAGAAGCAGTTTTTTAACCGAATACAACAGTCTCTAAGCAAACATGAAGCACTAAAAGTTAATACAGTGTTGTCATCTGAATATGTTATAGTAAAAGATAACATTGAAAGTGCTGATATAAAATTCTTTAACACAAAGTCACAACCCATTTATCAAACAACTGATTTAGACGATTGGTTTGATAAGAATGTGCAACAGCCAATTGAGCAAAGTATGGATGACTTTGAAGATGCTGGTTCTGGCTAGTTTTTACATTCAATATTAAATTTAGTCATCAACATCAATAAATTGAATCCTATGCGAGGTAGTTCATTTATAGATTTACCAGATTACATTAAAAAAAAAAATGCTTGTGTAAATATTGTTAACACGGACAATCAATGCTTTAAATGGGCTATTTTATCAGCATTGCATCCAGTAAATAAAAATGCAAATCGTGTTTCAAATTATAGAAGATACGAAAACGAGTTAAATTTTAATGATATTGAGTTCCCGGTTACCCCTAAAAAAATTTCTAAATTTGAAAAACAAAATAATGTTTCGGTTAATTTATATTTTTTAAAAAAGAAAGGTAATACTTATAATGTTTGTCCTAGTCATTTATCAGGAAACAAAAAAGAAAATCATGTTAACCTTTTACTTGTTGAAAGTTTTTATATTGATGAGGAGGATGATAATACAATCAATATTGAGAACGATTTAAATACAGAGTATAAATATCATTATGTTTGGATTAAAAATCTGTCACGTTTAATACGCAAACAGTTGTCTGAACATCAACATGCCGCAAACATATGTGACAGATGCCTTCATTACTTTTGGTCTAAAGATAAATTGAAGGCCCATGAAGAAGATTGCAAAAATATGAATAGTTGCAAAATTGTTCTACCTAAAAAAGAGAAGAATGAGCACATACTTGAATTTAAAAATTTTACATACAAGAACCGAGTACCTTTTGTTGTTTATGCGGACTTTGAATGTTTATTGGAATCCGTTGAAAATAAACGTGCGTATCAACATCATGTAGCATACAGTATTGGATGTTATATCAAATGCAGTTATGATGATAGTCAATCAGAGTATAAAAGTTATAGACAAAATGATGTAAATAATGATGAGACACCTGCTAAATGGTTTGTCAATATTCTTTACTTTCTTGCTTTAAAACTGGAAGAATTGTATAAAAATCCGATCAAGATGATTGATTTGACAACAGCAGAAAAGTTCATGTATGATCAAGCTTGTTTATGTCATATATGTAACCAGCCCTTTGGTTTAGTTGATAAAAAAGTACGAGATCATTGTCATCTGACTGGAAGGTACGCATATTTTTTAATTTTTTTATTTTTACTGTGACAGTTATTATTTCATACACCAAACAAAAAAATATTTTTTCTATTGCAGGTTTCGAGGTCCTGCGCATAGCAAGTGTAATATTAATTATCATGATTCAGGAATGATACCGATAATTTTTCATAACTTAAGCGGTTATGATTCTCATTTATTTATAAAAGAACTCGCGATGAACTTCCCAGGAAGAGTTCAACTTTTACCTCAGACAAAAGAAAAGTATATTTCTTTTACAAAATATGTTGAAGGAACTGATATTAATCTACGATTCATAGATACCTTTAAATTTATGCCGTCATCTCTCGACAAACTGTCATCATATTTAGATGAAATGAAAATTATCGAAAGTATATTCTCAAATGATAACTACAATATGAATCAAATAAATTTATTAAAAAGGAAAGGCATATTCCCGTATGATTATATATCCTCGTTTGAAAAACTAGAGGAAAAAAAGATACCAACAAAACAAGATTTTTATAGTAGCTTATACGAAGCTCATATTACTGATGAAGAGTATGAGTATGCTAAAAGTATCTGGAATACTTTTAACATTCAAACACTTGGGCAGTATTCAGATTTATACTTGAAGACTGATGTGCTACTACTTGCCGAAGTTTTCGAAAATTTTCGAAACAATTGTCTCGAAGCATATGAATTAGATCCGGCTAATTATTATACAACACCTGGTTTAACTTGGGATGCCATGTTGAAGTATACAAAGGTTAGAAATATTTTTTAAATTATAATTCATTATGAAATAATAATATTAATGATGATAATTGATTTAAGGTCAAACTTGAATTATTAACTGATATTGACATGCTTATGTTTATTGAGCGTGGCATACGAGGTGGCATCAGTCAATGTTGTAATCGCTATGCTAAAGCAAATAATGCATACATGGAAGAAGGCAAACGCGATGATATGGATGAAAAATATCTAATGTATTATGATGTCAATAATTTGTGTGGTTGGGCCATGACACAATCATTGCCTTACGCTGGTTTTAAATGGATTGAAAATATTAACCCAACAGGTATTTTGAATGTAGAAGATGATGCTGAAATCGGGTATATACTCGAAGTAGATCTTACTTACCCCGAAACTCTCCATAACGCACACAAGGATTTGCCATTCTGTGCTGAGCACATGACACCTCCAGGATCCAAACAAAAAAAATTATTGACTACTCTGTACGACAAAAAACGGTATGTAATACACTATCGGGCACTCAAGCAAGCTGTGAGTCATGGTCTCCGTATAACAAAAATCTATAGAGCCATACAGTTTCATCAAAGTTCCTGGTTAAAAACATACATTGACTTAAACAGTCAAAAACGTCAAAATGCAAAAAATGACTTTGAGAAGATGTTGTACAAATTATTTAATAATGCAGTATATGGAAAAACAATGGAAAATAAGCGCAAGCGAATTAATGTTAAGCTTATCAACAAGTGGGCAGGAAGATTGGGGGCAGAAGCATATATTTCACGTCCCAATTTTCATAGTTGTGACATATTTGACGAGCAGCTTGTTGCTATACAATTAATGCGCACTGATATTTTTATTAAAAAACCAATATACATAGGATTAAGTGTCTTGGACCTGTCCAAAACACTTGTGTATTAATTTCATTGTGATTTTATGAGAAATAAAATCGGGGATCAGTGCAAACTGTTGTATACCGACACTGATAGTCTTATATATGAAATAACGAATAAAAATATCTATAATATGATGCGTGAGAATATCAGAGAATTTGACACGTGGGACTATCCTATCAACAATGACTTTAATATGCCTTGTGAAAACAAAAAAATTGTTGGTCTTATGAAAGATGAATGCAATGGTAATATTATGTTGGAATTTGTAGGATTGCGAAGTAAAATGTATAGCGTAAAAATTCAAAATCAAAAACTATTAAAAAAAGCTAAAGGTGTAAAAAGCTCCATTGTAGGAGCTACGATAACCTTTGAAGATTACATCAAGTGTCTGACTGAAAATACTAGCATCACTCGAGAGCAGAAAATTATTAGATCGCGTCATCATCAACTATACACTGAAAAAGAAACGAAAATTGCTTTAAGTGCACACGACGACAAACGATTTTTGCAACCTGGTTGTACCGATACTCTACCATGGGGTCATTATAGCATAGTGGGAGATGAATCATCCAATAAGAGGGAAGGATCGATAGAAGGGGTAGCCAATCAGGTAGGAGAAGCTGCAAGGACTGTTCCTGTATTGGATCCCTCAAAAATAGACAGAACACTAGCAGATGAGCCTACAGTGGGGGGATCGGTACCATATAAGGAGTCGTCTCGACCAGGCAAGCTCATTCTACACCCCAGCAGAGGTCCAAGTAAGGTTAAACTCAATTAACAGAAGCTGACATCACCTTTAAGTGAACCACCTCGTAAAAAACCTAAATACAGTCAAGGTAACATTTTTTTTTCATTTTTTTATTTTTTTTTCTTATAGTAAATATTTGTGCATATTCACACAGCATATGTAATGTTTGAATAATTTATGCTAACTTTCATGTTTTTTTTGTTTGTTAAAGATGGATCTTGCAACACTCAACAAAATCGCTGACAGTGATTTTCTCCCAACGAAAAAACTTTCCGAATTAATTCCTGACCAAAACTACATGGTGTCAAAACTAAGAAAAGCTTATACTAAATTCGGACCCAAGATAGTTGCAGAACTTGACGATGAATTTCAAATTTTTCTGAAGACTAGTATAAGTGCAGGTTTGTTTAAAAACGAAGAATTCTATAATGAATTATTGGATGCTGTAAATAAATTTAAATTATTTATTGTATACAATGGAAAACACATTATATTTTCTTATGTGTGATGTAAAAAAGTGAAAAATAAATTACAATTTTCCTAAAATTTAAGTATTTATTTAAAACATTCTTCCTATGTAACATTTTCATCATTACTTGATACATATTACAATCTTATAATTTTTTAACTTAAAGTGATTCAAATATCTTAGTTATTTATTCGTCCAACTATTGTGAGTACTGTCAAAACCCAACCATTTAACAAAAACTCGATTGCCACGCCTTTGAAGGATCTTCTCTATGAGGTATACATCAGGATGTTTTGTTTTTTGCAGTTCTTGCTCGTAGAAACCTCCAGAAATAGGTTGATCTTGATAATCTTTCAGATGATATGTCGTTGGATTTGTTGCTGCTACTCGCATGATTGTAAATATTTCTGTCGACCAATTTGGTGTATAACCTTTTTCGAATGCTTGTTTTGTCTTGCTCACACGTACTTTATCACCAATTTTAAATTTTGGCTTACTGCTATTTTCACATTTTTTTTTAAATTTTTTCAAGACTTGAACTTCATTTTCAGCAGTAACGTCTTTCGGTTTCACACCAATTGTTCGATGCTTCCTATTGTTATATAATTTAACTAACGTTTGTATTAAATTCAACCACTTATAATTGCCTTGCAAACTAAATTTTTTCCACATCAAATCTTTTAAAGTACGATTAAATCGCTCGCATATTGAAGCTTTAAGATTGCTGTAAGTTGAGTATAAATTTATTTTGTATTTTTGCATGAGATTTTGGAAGTTTGCATTATAGAATTCTTTGCCGCGATCAGTTTGCATGTTTACTGGTACCCGTCTTTTTTTTAATATCGAATGCATTGCAGCAGTTACTTCTTCACCAGTTTTTTTCTTGATGGGTACAGCCCATGCGTACTTGGAGAAAATATCTATTACAGTGAGCATATACCGATATCCTTTGTTTTCGGAAGCGTAAGCCTGCATCTCTACAAGGTCTACTTGCCAAGTCTCATCTAAACCACGTATGTTGAATTTTTGGCGAGGATAATTACGCCTTGCTGCCTTATGTAGTTCCTCAACGATTTGCTCCATGTATTAATTGTCTAGGTTTAAGTTTTCTGAATCAGCTTGAATAAATGGGAATTTTTTTTGTAAGTTGAATACAAAAATTCGAAAGCTATCTATTTCTTTTTCAAGCTTTTTAATTACTTTAATCAAGTAAGCATAATTTACTGCATCTTGAGGCTGTTTCGGTGTTCCAACATTGCACAGTCTTTTGTTATTTAAGTCATACTGCCCATCTGTTGTAAGTTTATATCCAATACCAGGAGGACCTCGGCTACCGCCTTCGGTTTTACCTAGTTTTCGACCGAATACATCAACACTCTTTTTGATACTAAAGCAAAAATTGTGCACATCAATATATATATCCTCCTTCACGAAGCTCTTCGATGATAGATAAAATTTCATTGTCAAGACTTGTATTTCCTGCCGACTTTTCAGCTATTAATAAGCGTAAGCGATCTACTAACTCATTAGGATCATCCCAGTGTGTATAATCTACTTGTTGCATTATTCGAGCAGTTTTATAATGAGGTAGCAGCGATCCACCTTTTTTACGAACCGTGAGATCGAACATTGGAGAAATCATTTTAATAAACTTATTACTATTATGGGTTCGTATAGTTCCGTTTTTTTTAAACCCTTTTCTGTGAACATTTGATATTTTTAATAATATGTAGTATTTTTCAAAATCCTCCTGTGTCAACAGAGATTCATTAGGATGCTTTTTGATGAGTAGCTCCATTAATCCCGGAGTCATTGGATACTTTAAATCATATATTTTGATATGATTATTTTCAAATTCTATTCGCGAATCACCAAGTTTGTACAACTCATTTTCTTTCCGCACTCCATACTTTAAATCTAATAAATCTTTCTGATTTTCATCAAGTATTTGTAAATAAAAATTATTTAATGAATTCTTACTAATTTGCGCTGAATCAACTGATTGATTCTGAATAGTATTATTTAAATCAGTATCATCATCACTTTCACTAATGGCAGACTCGAATGTTATATCACTGTCACTAAACTTTTCTCTGTCTTTTGGATGCTTTTCTTTATCAACTTTATTATTCTCTTCATCGTTTTTATTATAAAAATAATTATGAGTAACAGAATTATTACTATTATTTTGTTGTTTTTTTGTTTCGGCAACAATTTCCATTAGAGGGTCTGTAATTGGTTTAAAAGTTTCACTAAGCACTTTTTCAGCTTCATTTTTCCCAAACTTTAATAGTCTATACTTTTTTCTAACAGCCTGACGTGCCTTCACTAACTGATGTAGAACATCTTCCTCTTGTTCGTACATAATGATAATGATGCTGACGATGATGATGATGCTTCAATGTCTTGCGACTGACTGTAATGATTGCACTAGGTATGTCCTAAATGTACAGCAAAATTATCAAAACCTTTTCTGTAGCGACCATTATTCATTTGTTTATCTTTATTTATAACAACAAATCCATGTTTATCATCATTCCAGCAATTAGAGCATAAATTTTTAAATTGAATGTATGGCATGTCAGAGTTTACATGATCATTATACACATGCTTCAAATTAACATCATCTTGACGGAATAAAACTTAAAAATTAACGTTATCCCTTACAAGATGCTTTGGGACTTGAGCATATGACTGACAAAGATAGAAGCAGTCAACATTTTTGTGTCTACCCATACAGAAAAAGGCCTTTACATTGTCTTGTTTTTCACAAGCTATATCATCAAAAATCATTATAGAATTTGGTAAAGCATCATTGGGTGAAACTACAGTCTCATGTTCGCTGAAAGGTAAGTATTTCACACCCTCTATGGGCTTTAATAAATCTTTTAAAAACTTGTATTTTGGCTGATGCAGCAATTTAGAATACACATACACATTCTCAAACTTACCACCATTGGGATGCACGATTAAAGCCAATAAGCTATTAGTTTTACCACAATTAGATGGACCGCAAAATACTGCGCGAATACTATCGGGGAGTAGTTCACCATGTTGATTTGAACGCTTTTTTTGTTTTACAATAGCGTCAAAATTCGGAACTTGTAATTTTATGGATTGTTCTTTGAATTCCATGTCTACTCGGTATGAAGGATGAGTGACAACTAATCTTTTAAATGATTAGTATATCGCTTTTATATTTTGAGCTCTTTATTGTAACGAATTCGTCTACTATAAATACATTATTTGTTTTCTCGAACGTTTAGTCATAATTCAACCTCTGAAGACTAATCATCATCATGTACCATCATGATCATGCATCGTAAGAGAGGACGAGGTCTTGTAAATAAAATCATAAATTCTTTACCAGTAGAGCTTCATTTGCCTGGATATCAGTATTGTGGGCCTGGTACTAAGCTTGCTAAGCGTCTTGCTAGAGGAGATCCAGTAGTTAATCCGCTCGACGCAGCGTGTAAAGAGCATGATATAGCATACTCAAAAAATCGACAAGATTTAAAAGCCAGACGCGAAGCAGATAAAATTTTAGCTGATGAGGCTTGGCAAAGAGTTAAAGCTTCAGATTCAAGTATTGGTGAAAAAGCAGCAGCTACCTTTGTGACTGGCGCTATGAAGCTAAAAAGTAAATTTGGTATGGGGCTAAGAAAGGAGAAGAAGAAGAAGAAACATTGTATTAACAAAAGGAAAAGAAAAAAGAGTAGCTTAAAAAAACAAGGTAGTGCTTTATGTGCAATTATTAAAGCTGCTTCACAAGACATGAATACCAATAGCAAAAAAGCTCAAGATGTTATTAGTAGTGCTTTGAAAGGTGCTCGTACTGCTGTTAAAAAATCTGGTGGTAAAAAGCATGTTAAAATTCCCCGCATCTTACGCCTTCCTACTCAAATTGGTGGAGCTCTACCTCTGATACCCTTGTTTGCTGGTTTGAGTGCAACAGGTGCTATAGCCAATGGAATAGCAGGAATTATTAAAAGCATTAATGCTACTAAGTCAGCCAAAAAGAAGCTAGCTGAGGGTCAGAGACATAATCAAACCATGGAAGCTATTGCCCTCGGGAAAGGTCTTTATCTCAGACCTCATGAAACTGGATTAGGAGTCTATTTAAAGCCTTACGTTGGAAAAGGTTTAAAGAAAAAAAAAAAAAACAAAAAAAAAAAAATCAAAAAAAGTTCAAAGCAGTAAAATTACCTGATCGAGCTCTGACCATTATAGATTTGATGAAATATTCTAAAATCTTAAAAATCCCACGTTTTCGTGGAGTATTCATGAGAAACAACTTACCTGCTGATGGCCCGCGGTTTTCTGAAACAGCTATAGTAAATCTTGATGATAAGAATGGACCTGGAACTCACTGGGTAGCTTATCGAAAATGTGGTAATAATGTTGTATATTTTGACAGTTTTGGAGATCTTCAGCCACCTATCGACTTAATGTTATATCTAAAAGTTAATAATGTGAAATATAATCATAAGCGTTATCAAAAATTTAACTCTTACAACTGCGGTCATTTGTGCTTAAAGTTTCTTTCGAAACAAATATAACATTCTTACATCAAGAGAAACCTCTTAGTTGTACTTTGACAATGATGGAAGAAACATTAACATTAAGCCTTTCTGGTACTTCTTCTGTTTTAGAAGCACAGTATTTTCCACCTATTGAATTATCGTCAAAACACAGCTACGTTCTTGGCTTAGTAGAACTTTTGTTATTCAACTCAATTCCAAATATTGATGAAAATTGTAATAAATTTTACGTTGACAATCAAGTTATTGTATTACCAATCGGTAGTTATGAGATCGAAGATATTAAGTCATTTTTAATTGAAGTATTACAACCTCGCAACATAACTCTTGATATTACGCCAAACAATAATACGCTTCGAAGTGTTATCAAGTGCAGCCATACCATTGACTTTAGACCTAAAAATTCTATAGGTCGTCTATTAGGTTTCACTCAGCGAGTTCTTAACAATAACACCACTCATATTTCAGACTTACCTGTAGCTATTCTAAAGATAAACGCATTAAGAGTTTAATGTAACATTACGACAGGAGCTTACATAAATAGCAACAAAGTGCACACGATTCATGAATTTTTTCCAGCCGTACCACCAGGATATAAAATTATTGAAGTTCCTTCACAAATAATTTATTTACCGATTATTGTACGTATTATTGATCATATTCAAGTACGTATAGTAGATCAGGACGGTAATTTAGTTAATTTTCGTGGTGAAGTCATAACTATAAGATTGCATATAAAACCCTCTTCATAATGGGTATCATTTATAATCAAACAAATCATATAGGTAGCTCAATATGCCTTCCAGCACTCAGTCAACGACGAGCTCTCAAACCGTTGAGACGTCAGAAAAAACAGTCCATAAAAGCATCGAGACATCTAAGAAGACAGCCAACACGTCGAAAACTAACTCATCAAAACATACAGTTTATAAAAAGTCTCGGTCTAAAAATAAAAAGCCCTGGTGGAAACTAAATTGGATACTTTTTTGTTGTATACAAAATGGATGAGATTCTAAGTATTCAGTCTCCAGTCGCATTTGACGAATCAATTGCGCACTATGAGATTCATGCTCATCAGCCGTATGCATCTTCAACATATGGTAACAGCGATGAAATTCGAATTTCTATTCAACATCAAGATTTGTGTCTTCTACCATCCAGAAGTTCTTTACATGTTTATGGAAGATTGAACAAAGCAGATGGAAATACAGCAGTAACAAATACCGCTTTGATAAACAACGCAATCTGCCACTTATTTGAAGAAATAAGATATGAGATAAATGCCATAGAGGTCGACAAGTGCAAAAATGTTGAATTAACAACCCTTATGAAAAATTGGTTATCACTTCGTCCTGATCAAAAATTTATGATAAATGCTGGTTGGCTTGGTGTTGAAGAAGAAGCTGATGATCTTACAAATGATAACGGCTACTTTGATATCATGCTTCCACTGAATATGATTTTGGGTTTTGCTGAAGACTATCGTAAAATAGTTGTTAATGTAAAACATGAGCTTATATTTACAAGAGCAAGAAACGATATAAATGCCGTGTTGCAAACTCCAGTTAATGCTAATGCTGCTGATCCCACAGCCGTAGAAACTTGGGAAAACTTTAAAATAGTAATATTGAAGCTCGAGTGGCTTATGCCATATGTGGTAATGTCAGATTCTCATAAAATTCGTTTATTAAATTATCTGCAAAAAGACAAGTTTATACCTATGAGTTTTCGAACTTGGTAATTATATGAGTATCCCCTGTTACCTAGCACATCCAAACATATATGGACAGTTGAAACATCAAATCAGTTGGAAAAGCCACGTTACGTTATTTTAGCCTTTCAAACTAACCGTAAAAATCAGAAAAATGTAAGCGCCAGTATGTTTGATCACTGCAACATAAGAAATGTGAAACTCTACTTAAATTCACAATATTATCCTTATGGTGATCTGAATCTTGATATAATGCGTAACCAGTATGCATTGCTATATCATATGTGTGCTAATTTTCAAAATTCATACTATGGCAAAGATTGTACACCTTCACTGAGCAAACAGCACTTTCTCAATCGAATACCTTTAATCGTCCTCGATTGTTCAAAACAAAACGAGTCATTGAAAAATGCTCCAGTAGATGTGAGGCTAGAATTTGAGTCGCATACAAATTTTCCTGCCAATACGTCAGCTTATTGCTTAATTTTGCACGACCGTATAGTTCAATACAGTTTAATGATTGGGGATGTCAAGAAACTTGTGTAATTTGATTCAAGGCTTTGCTAGCATCAGTTTATTTCTAACCACAATGAATAAAGGTCGGAGCAACAGCTGGAGTAAAGAAAAAGCAGAAAACAAACGACGACAAGAAGAGTGGGAAAAATTTATGAGAAGAAACGAGAAGAAAGACATAAGAGTTGATGAAACAAAATCTGCGGAAAAATCGAAAGATAAAGACTGTAAAATTGTCTGTAAATTAATATGTTTAATAAGCTTCAGTTTAATTAATATGTCACATAAACCGTGTACGAGTAATTTTACAACTAATGTTAAGTATCAAAAAATCCCAACTAAGGATGATGATGATAGAAATAAGAAATCTGGGCTGAAAAACTTCATCGATAAATATTCAACCAACAAAGGATCTTGTCCTAAAAATCAAGGTTACGAAAAAATAAAAAAGCAATAAAATTAAATACTATAATTGCGAAAGATGGAGTATTTTGTGGACGTGCAAGGTTTCAAGAAACCGGGTAATGATTATGTGCTCAAAGAATTGGCTATCCTCCCGCTCAATACTAACGATGCAGAAGCCCAAGTATTTCTTTTTAAAGCACCCTTCAGCTGGCGAAAATTACCTCAAAAGTATAAACATGAAAATTTATACCTTGAACTTTGCTATCATGGTCTAACCTGGAACTCGGGAAAAATTGAGTATACAGAGATAGGAAATATTTTACGGGAGAATCTTGAAAATGCTAAAAAGATACATGTCATTGGAGATTTAAAAAAAAAGTGGCTTGACAGATTTGGCTTTAAGGTCACTGATATGACAGACTATCCACCATTCGAACTCCCAAGATTGGTTACTACTTGCGTACATCACAACAAGGCCTACAAATCCATGTGTGCTCTTCATAATGTGAAGCGAATGAAAAAATTTTACTTTAATATGGAATGGGTTGATGATGATGATGACAATGATAATATTAATATAGAGCTATAAGAATGCATTGTATTTTAAGAACAACATGTTTAACAAAATCGTTTTGTAAATCATGTACATTTTTCATTTAATATAAACTGATTTTAAAAATAAAACAAAAAATGTTTAACAATTATTTCCCTACCACTCCACATCCTACATTATCATGCAACGCGCTCGCTAACACAAAAAAAAAGTTTTGTATCCATATAACTACCACGTGCACAAGCTGCACACGGTTTCGAACATTCAAACAGCGCGCGCAAATCAACGCTGCAGACGACTTACGCACATTGCATCGCGCGCAAACTCAAACTGCGTTGCACGTCACCAGCTAGCGCACGCGGCGCTGCAGGCGCTAATGCACATTGCGCATAAACTCAAACAGCGCGCGCAAACTCAAGCAGCACTGCAGCTGGCGCACGCAACCTCAAGCAGCGCACGCACAAGGAATGCGAGGAAGCCACAGCTCCTGCTCGCCCATTGGCTGCAGCAGGGACCACTCCACCCGAAAAATGGGGGCCCCTCGCCGCGGAGAGGGAGTGGGCCGAAATCGCCTGGCGACTCGAGCCCACCTGGGCTGGAATCGCCATAGCTTATCTACTGACCTTTAATTATATTTATTGGTAAGCAAAATTTCAAGCGGCTTATCCCTAACGACCCATTGCGCTTTTTTGGCAGCACTTTTATTTTATTTTTCAATTACCACAATTTTATGCGGCTAATACCCAACGACCCAGTGCACTAACTTGGCCTTACTTTTTTTATTTATGATTTACCACAATTACAAACAGCTAATCCCCAACGAACTAGTGCGCTTACTTTGCCTTACTTTTTTTTATTTATTACTTACCAAAATTCAAAGCGGCCAATCTCCAACGACCCAGTGCGCTTACTCAGCCGCACTCTAATTTTATTTATAAATTACCAAAATTCGAAGCGGCTAATATCCAACGACCCAGTGCGTTTACTTAGCCTAACTTTTTTTATTTATAATTTACCAAAATTCCAAGCGGCTAATCCCCAATGAACCAGTCCGCTTTCTTGGCCAACTTTTAGTTTATTTATTAATTACCAAAATTTCCAGCGGCCAATTCCCAACGACCCAGTACGCTTACTTGGCCGCAGTTTTGTTTTATTTATTGGTAAGCGAAATTTTAAGAAGCTAATTCCGAATGACCCAGTGTGCTTATTCGGCTAAATTTTTTATTTTATTTATCAATTACCGAAACTCCAAACAGCTAATCTCCAACGAACTAGTGCGCTTACTTAGCCTCACTCTTTTTTATTTATTACTTACCAAAATTCAAAGCGGCCAATCCCCAACGACCCAGTGCGCTTACCCAGCCGCACTTTAATTTTATTTATAAATTACCAAAATTCCAAGCGGCTAATATCCAAGAACCCAGTGCGTTTACTTGGCCTAACTTTTTTTATTTATTACTTACCAAAATTCCAAGCGGCCAATCCGCAACGACCTAGTACGCTTACTTGGCTGCACTATTGTTTTATTTATTGTTAAGCGAAATCTTGAGTGGCTGATCCCGACTGACCCAGTAGGCTTACTTGGCCTTACTTTTTTTATTTATAATTCACTAAAATTCCAAGCAGCTAATTCCTAATGACACAGTCCGCTTTCTTGGCCACCTTTTTTCTTATTTATCAATTACCAAAATTTTCAGCGGCCAATTCCCAACGACCCAGTGTGCTTCCTTAGCCGTCCTTTTATTTTATTTATTAATTACGAAATTTTCAAGCGGCTAATCCCTAATGACCCAGTGCGCTTACTTGGTAGCCCTTTTATTTTATTTATTGGTAAGCGAAATTTCAAGCGGCTTATCCCTAACGTCTCAATGCGCTTTTTTGGCCGCACTTTTATTTTCTTTTTTAATTACCACAACTTTATGCGGCTAATACCCAACGACCAAGTAAGCTTACTTTGCCTTCTTTTTTTCCATTGATTACTTACCAAAATTCAAAGCGGCCAATCCCCAACGACCCAGTGCCCTTACTCAGCCACACTTTAATTTTATTTATAAATTACTAAAATTCCAAGCGGCTAATATCCAACGACCCAGTGCGTTTACTTGGCCTAACTTATTTAATTTATAATTCACCAAAATTCCAAGCGGCTAATTCCCAATGACCCAGTCCGCTATCTTGGCCACCTTTTTTTTTATTTATCAATTACCAAAATTTCCAGCGGCCAATTCCCAACAACCCAGTGCGCTTACTTGGCGGCACTTTTCTTTTATTTATTGGTAAGCCAAATCCCAAGTGGCAGATCCCCCGAAACCCAGTGTTCTCACTTAGCCATCCTTTTATTTCATTTATTAATTACCAAAATTTCAAGTGGCTAATCCCCAACGACCCAGGGCGCTCACTTGGCCGCAGTTTTGTTTTATTTATTGGTAAGCGAAATTTTAAGCAGCTAATTTTGAAGGACCCATTGTGCTTATTCGGCTGAACTTTTTTATTTATTTATCAATTACCGAAACTCCAAACAGCTAATCCCCAACGACCCAGTGCGCTTACTCAGCCGCACTTTAATTATGTTTATAAAATATTAAAACTCCAAGCGGCTAATCCCCAATGACCCAGTGCGCTTACTTGGCCGCACTATTGTTTTATTTATTATTAATAAAAATCTTAAGTGGCTAATGCCAAATGACCCAGTTATCTTACTTGGCCTTCTTCTTTTTATTTATTACTTACCAAAATTCCGAACGGCCAATCCGCATCGACCTAGTACGCTTACTTGGCTGCACTATTGTTTTATTAATTGTTAAGCGAAATCTTGAGTGGCTGATCCCGAATGACCCAGTGTGCTTACTTGGCCTTACTTTTCTTAGTTATAATTTACCAAAATTCCAAGCAGCTAATTCCCAATGACACAGTCCGCTTTCTTGGCCACCTTTTTTTTATTTATCAATTACCAAAATTTTCAGCAGCAAATCCCAAACGTCCCAGTAAGCTTCCTTGGCCTCCTTTTTTTTAGTTATTAATTAACAAAATTCCAAGCGGCCGATTCGCAACGACCCAGTACGCTTACTTGGCCTAACTTTTTTTATTTATAATTTACTAAAATTCCAAGCAGCTAATCTTCAACAAACTAGTGCGCTTACTTAGCCTCACTTTTTTTTATTTATTACTTACCAAAATTTAAAGTGGCCAATCCTCAACGACCCAGTGCGCTTACTTGGCCGCACTTTTCTTTTATTTATTGGTAAGCCGAATCCCAAGTGGCAGTTTCCCCGAGATCCAGTGTGCTCACTTAGCAATCCTTTTATTTTATCCATTAATTACTAGAATTTCAAGTGGCTAATCCCCAACGACCCAGGGCGCTCACTTGGCCGCAGTTTTATTTTATTTATTGGTAAGCGAAATTTTAAGCAGCTAATTCTGAATGACCCAGTTTGCTTATTTAGCTGAGCTTTTTTTTTTATTAATTAATTACCGATACTCCAAACAGCTAATCCCCAACGAACTAGTGCGCTTACTCAGCCGCACTTTAATTTTATTTATAAATTACCAAAATTCCAAGCTGCTTATATAAAACGACCCAGTGCGTTTACTTGGCCTAACTTTTTTTTTTTTATAATTTACCAAAATTCCAAGCGGCTAATCCCCAATGACCAAGTCCACTTTCTTAGCCACCTTTTTTTTTATTTATCAATTACCAAAATTTCCAGCGGCCAATTCCCAACGACCCAGTGCGCTTACTTGGCTGCACTTTTCTTTTATTTATTGGTAAGCCAAATCCCAAGTGGCAGATCCCCCATGACCCAGTGTGCTTACTTAGCCATCCTTTCATTTCATTTATTAATTACCAGAATTTCAAGTGGCTAATCCCCAACGACCCAGGGTGCTCACTTGGCCGCAGTTTTGTTTTATTTATTGGTAAGCGAAATTTTATGCAGCTAATTCCGAATGACCCAGTGTGCTTATTCGGCTGAACTTTTTTTTTTATTTATCAATTACCGAAACTTCAAACAGCTGATCCCTAACGAACTAGTGCGCTTACTTAGCCTTACTATTTTTTATTTATTACTTACCAAAATTCAAATTGGCCAATCCCCAACGACCCAGTGCGCTTACTCAGCCGCACTTTAATTTTATTCATAGATTACCAAAATTCCAAGCGTCTAATATCCAACGACCTAGTGCGCTTACTCAGCCGCACTTTAATTTTATTCATAAATTACCAAAATTCTAAGCGGCTAATATCAAACGACCTAGTGCGTTTACTTGACCTAACTTTTTTTATTTATAATTTACCAAAACTCCAAGCGGCTAATCCGCCATGACCCAGCGTGCTTTCTTGGCCGTCCTTTTTTTTTTATTTATTAATTACCAACATTTGAAGTGGCTAATCCCCAACGACCCAGGGCGCTTACTTAGCCTTCTTTTTTTTTTTTTATTACTTACCAAAATTCCAAGCGGCCAATCCGCAACGACCCAGTACGCTGACTTGGCCTTACTTTTTTTATTTATAATTTACTAAAATTCCAAGCAGCTAATCTTCAACGAACTAGTGCGCTTACTTAAACTCACTTTTTTTTATTTATTACTTACCAAAATTCAAAGCGGCCAATCCCCAATGACCCAGTGTGCTTACTCAACCGCACTTCAATTTTATTTATAAATTACCAAAATTCCAAGCGGCTAATATCCAACGACCCAGTGCGTTTACTTGGCCTCACTTTTTTTATTTATAATTTACCAAAATTCCAAGCGGCTAATTCCCAATGACCCAGTCCGCTTTCTTGGCCAACTTGTTTTATTTATTATTAATAAACCGCACTATTGTTTTATTTGTTATTAATAAAAATCTTAAGTGGCTTATGCCGAATGACCCAGTAATCTTACTTGGCCTTTTTTTTTTTATTTATTACTTACCAAAATTCCAAGCGGCCAATCCACAACGACCTAGTACGCTTACTTGGCTGCACCATTGTTTTATTTATTGTTAAGCAAAATCTTGAGTGGCTAATCCCGAATGACCCAGTGTGCTTACTTGGCCTTACTTTTTCTATTTATAATTTACCAAAATTTCAAGCAGCTTATTCCCAATGACACAGTCCGCTTTCTTGGCCACTTTTTTTTTTTTTTATCAATTCCCAAAATTTCCAGCAGCAAATCCCCAACGTCTCAGTAATCTTCCTTGGCCTCATTTTTTTTTATTTATTACTTACCAAAATTCAAAGCGGCCAATCCCCAACGACCCAGTGCGCTTACCCAGCCGCACTTTAATTTTATTTATAAATTACCAAAATTCCAAGCGGCTAATATCCAAAAACCCAGTGCGTTTACTTGGCCTAACTTTTTTTATTTATAATTTACCAAAACTCCAAGCGGCTAATCCCTAATGACTAAGTGCACTTACTTGGCCGCATTATTGTTTTATTTATTGTTGAGAAAAATCTTAAGTGGCTAATGCCGAATGACCCAGTAAACTTACTTGGCCTTCTTTTTTTTTATTTATTACTTACCAAAATTCCAAGCGGCCAATCCGCAACGACCTAGTACGCTTACTTGGCTGCACTATTGTTTAATTTATTGTTAAGCAAAATCTTAAGTGGCTGATCCCGAATGACCCAGTGTGATTACTTAGCCGTCCTTTTATTTTATTTATAAATTACGAAATTTCCAAGCGGCTAATCCCTAATGACCCAGTGCGCTTACTTGGCCGCCCATTTATTTTATTTATTGGTAAGCGAAATTTCAAGCGGCTTATTCCCAACGTCTTATTGCGCTTTTTTCGCCGCACTTTTATTTTATTTATAAATTACTAAAATTCTAAGCGGCTAATATCCAACGACCCAGTAAGTTTACTTGGCCTAACTTATTTTATTTATAATTTACCAAAATTCCAAGCGGCTAATTCCCAATGACCCAGTCCGCTATCTTGGCCACCTTTTTTTTTATTTATCAATCACCAAAATTTCCAGCGGCCAATTCCCAACAACCCAGTGCACTTACTTGGCGGCACTTTTCTTTTATTTATTAGTAAGCCAAATTCCAAGTGGCAGATCCCCCAAGACCCAGTGTGCTCACTTAGCCATCCTTTTATTTCATTTATTAATTACTAAAATTTCAAGTGGCTAATCCCCAACGACCCAGGGCGCTCACTTGGCCGCAGTTTTGTTTTATTTATTGGTAAGCGAAATTTTTTGCAGCTTATTCCGAATGACCCAGTGTGCTTATTCGGCTGAACTTTTTTTTTCATTTATCAATTACCGAAACTCCAAACAGCTAATCCTTAACGAACTAGTGCGCTTACTTAGCCTTACTTTTTTTCATTTATTACTTACCAAAATTCAAAGCGGCCAATCCCCAACGACCCAGTGCGCTTACTCAGCCGCACTTTAATTTTATTCATAGATTACCAAATTTCCAAGCGGCTAATATCCAACGACCTAGTGCGCTTACTCAGCCGCACTTTAATTTTATTCATAAATTACCAAAATTCCAAGCGGCTAATATCCAACGACCTAGTGCGTTTACTTGACCTAACTTTTTTTATTTATAATTTACCAAAACTCCAAGCGGCTAACCTTCCATGACCCAGCGTGCTTTCTTGGCCGTCCTTTTTTTTAATTTATTCATTACCAACATTTTAAGTGGCTAATCCCCAACGACCCAGGGCGCTTACTTTGCCTTCTTTTTTTTTATTTATTTTTTACCAAAATTTCAAGCGGCCAATCCGCAACGACCCAGTACGCTTACTTGGCCTTACTTTTTTTATTTATAATTTACTAAAATTCCTAGCAGCTAATCTTCAACGAACTAGTGCGCTTACTTAGACTCACTTTTTTATATTAATTACTTACCAAAATTCAAAGCGGCCAATCCCCAATGACCCAGTGTGCTTACTCAACCGCACTTCAATTTTATTTATAAATTACCAAAATTCCAAGTGGCTAATATCCAACGACCCAGTGCGTTTACTTGGCCTCACTTTTTTTGTTTATAATTTACCAAAATTCCAAGCGGCTAATCCCTAATGACCCAGTGCGCTTTCTTGGCCACCTTGTTTCATTTATTATTAATAAACCGCACTATTGTTTTATTTGTTATTAATAAAAATCTTAAGTGGCTAATGCCTAATGACTCAGTAATCTTACTTGGCCTTTTTTTTTTTATTTATTACTTACCAAAATTCCAAGCGGCCAATCCACAACGACCTAGTACGCTTACTTGGCTGCACCATTGTTTTATTTATTGTTTAGCAAAATCTTGAGTGGCTAATCCCGAATGACCCAGTGTGCTTACTTGGCCTTACTTTTTCTATTTATAATTTACCAAAATTCCAAGCAGCTTATTCCCAATGACACAGTCCGCTTTCTTGGCCACCTTTTTTTTTATTTATCAATTACCAAAATTTCTAGCAGCAAATCCCCAACGTCCCAGTAATCTTCCTTGTCCTCACTCTTTTTTATTTATTACTTACCAAAATTCAAAGCGGCCAATCCCCAATGACCCAGTGTGCTTACTCAACCGCACTTCAATTTTATTTATAAATTACCAAAATTCCAAGTGGCTAATATCCAACGACCCAGTGCGTTTACTTGGCCTCACTTTTTTTGTTTATAATTTACCAAAATTCCAAGCGGCTAATCCCTAATGACCCAGTGCGCTTTCTTGGCCACCTTGTTTCATTTATTATTAATAAACCGCACTATTGTTTTATTTGTTATTAATAAAAATCTTAAGTGGCTAATGCCTAATGACCCAGTAATCTTACTTGGCCTTTTTTTTTTTATTTATTACTTACCAAAATTCCAAGCGGCCAATCCACAACGACCTAGTTCGCTTACTTGGCTGCACTATTGTTTTATTTATTGTTTAGCAAAATCTTGAGTGGCTAATCCCGAATGACCCAGTGTGCTTACTTGGCCTTACTTTTTCTATTTATAATTTACCAAAACTCCAAGTGGCTAATCCCCAATGACTAAGTGCACTTACTTGGCCGCACTATTGTTTTATTTATTGTTAAGAAAAATCTTAAGTGGCTAATGCCGAATGACCCAGTAAACTTACTTGGCCTTCTTTTTTTTATTTATTACTTACCAAAATTCCAAGCGGCCAATCCGCAACGACCTAGTATGCTTACTTGGCTGCACTATTGTTTTATTTATTGTTAAGCGAAATCTTGAGTGGCTGATCCCGAATGACCCAGTGTGCTTACTTGGCCTTACTTTTTTTATTTATAATTCACCAAAATTCCAAGCAGCTAATTCCTAATGACACAGTCCACTTTCTTGGCCACCTTTTTCTTTATTTATCAATTACCAAAATTTTCAGCGGCCAATTCCCAACGACCCAGTGTGCTTACTTAGCCGCCCTTTTTTTTTATTTATTGGTAAGCGAAGTTTCAAGCGGCTTATCCCCAACGTCTCATTGCACTTTTTTGGCCGCACTTTTATTTTATTGTTTAATTACAACAATTTCATGCGGCTAATACCCAACGACCAAGTAAGCTTACTTTGCCTTCTTTTTTTCCATTTATTACTTAACAAAATTCAAAGCGGCCAATCCCCAACGACCCAGTTCTCTTGCTCAGCCGCACTTTAATTTTATTTATAAATTACTAAAATTCCAAGCGGCTAATATCCAACGACCCAGTGCGTTTACTTGGCCTAACTTATTTTATTTATTATTTACCAAAATTCCAAGCGGCTAATTCCCAATGACCCAGTCCGCTATCTTGGCCACCTTTTTTTTTATTTATCAATTACCAAAATTTCCAGCGGCCAATTCTCAACAACCCAGTGCGCTTACTTGGCGGCACTTTTCTTTTATTTATTGGTAAGCCAAATCCCAAGTGGCAGATCCCCCAAGACCCAGTGTGCTCACTTAGCCATCCTTTCATTTCATTTATTAATTAATAAAATTTCAAGTGGCTAATCCCCAACGACCCAGGGCGCTCACTTGGCCGCAGTTTCGTTTTATTTATTAGTAAGCGAAATTTTATGCAGCTAATTCCGAATGACCCAGTGTGCTTATTTGGCTGAACTTTTTAATTTATTTATCAATTACCGAAACTCCAAACAGCTAATCCCCAACGAACTAGTGCGCTTACTTAGCCTTACTTTTATATATTTATTACTTACCAAAATTCAAAGCGGCCAATCTTCAACGACCCAGTGCGCTTACTCAGCCGCACTTTAATTTTATTTATAAATTACCAAAATTTCAAGCGGCTAATCCCCAACTAACTAGTGAGCTAACTTAGCCCTACTTTTTTTTATTTTTTACTTACCAAAATTCAGAGCGGCCAATCTTCAACGACCCAGTGCGCTTACTCAGCCGCACTTTAATTATATTTATAAATTACCAAAACTCTAAGCGGCTAATCCCCAATGACCCATTGCGCTTACTTGGCCGCACTATTGTTTTATTTATTATTAATAAAAATCTTAAGTGGCTAATGCCAATTGACCCAGTTATCTTACTTGGCCTTCTTTTTTTTTATTTATTACTTACCAAAATTCCAAGCGGCCAATCCGCAACGACCTAGTACGCTTACTTGGCTGCACTATTGTTTTATTTATTGTTAAGCAAAATCTTGAGTGGCTAATCCCGAATGACCCAGTGTGCTTACTTGGCCTTACTTTTTTTATTTATAATTTACCAAAATTCCAAGCAGCTAATTCCCAATGACACAGTCCGCTTTCTTGGCCACTTTTTTTTTTATTTATCAATTACTAAAATTTCCAGCAGCAAATCCCCAACGTCCCAGTAAGCTTCCTCGGCCTTCTTTTTTTTAGTTATTAATTACCAAAATTCCAAGCGGCCAATTCGCAACGACCCAGTACGCTTACTTGGCCTTACTTTTTTTATTTATAATTTACTAAAATTCCAAGCAGCTAATCTTCAACGAACTAGTGCGCTTACTTAGCCTCACTTTTTTTTATTTATTACTTACCAAAATTTAAAGCGGCCAATCCTCAACGACCCAGTGCGCTTACTTGGCCCCACTTTTCTTTTATTTATTGGTAAGCATAATCCCAAGCGGCAGTTCCCCCGAGATCCAGTGTGCTCACTTAGCAATCCTTTTATTTCATTCATTAATTACTAGAATTTTAAGTGACTAATCCCCAACGACCCAGGGCGCTCACTTGGCCGCAGTTTTGTTTTATTTATTGGTAAGCGAAATTTTAAGCAGCTAATTCTGAATGACCCAGTGTGCTTATTTAGCTGAGCTTTTTTTTTTATTAATCAATTACCGATACTCTAAACAGCTAATCCCCAACGAACAAGTGCGCTTACTCAGCCGCACTTTGATTTCATTTATAAATAACCAAAATTCTAAGCTGCTTATATTAAACGACTTACTTGGCCTAACTTTTTTTATTTATAATTTACCAAAATTCCAAGCGGCTAATCCCCAATGACTTAGTCCGCTTTCTTAGCCACCTTTTTTTTTATTTATCAATTACCAAAATTTCAAGCGGCCAATTCCCAACGACCCAGTGCGCTTACTCAGCCGCACTTTAATTTTATTCATAGATTACCAAAATTCCAAGCGGCTAATATCCAACGACCTAGTGCGCTTACTCAGCCGCACTTTAATTTTATTCATAAATTACCAAAACTCCAAGCGGCTCATCCGCCATGACCCAGCGTGCTTTCTTGGAGGTCCTTTTTTTTTATTTATTAATTACCAACATTTTAAGTGGCTAATCCCCAACGACCCAGAACGCTTACTTGGACTTCTTTTTTTTTATTTATTACTTACCAAAATTTCAAGCGGCCAATTCGCAACGACCCAGTACGCTTACTTGGCCTTACTTTTTTTATTCATAATTTACTAAAATTTCAAGCAGCTAATCTTGAACGAACGAGTGCGCTTACTTAGCCTCACTTTTTTTTATTTATTACTCACCAAAATTTAAAGAAGCCAATCCTCAACGACCTCGTGCGCTTACTTGGCCGCACGTTTCTTTTATCTATTGGTAAGCCAAATCCCAAGCGGCAGTTCCCCCGAGACCTAGTGTGCTCACTTAGCAATCCTTTTATTTTATTTATTTATTACTAGAATTTCAAGTGGCTAATCTCCAACGACCCAGGGCGCTTACTTGGCCGCAGTTTTGTTTTATTCATTGGTAAGCGAAATTTTAAGCAGCTTATTCTGAAGGACCCAGTGCGCTTACTTGGCTGCACATTTATTTTATTTATTTATAAGCAAAATTCTAAGCGGCTTATTTCTAACAAGTCAGTGTGCTTTCTTGGCTTAACTTTATTTTTTTATTGATTACCAAAATTTCAAGCGGCTTATCCCTAACAAAATGGTGTTCTTATGTGGCATCACTTTTTTTTATTTATTAATTACCAAAATTTTTAGCAGCTTATCCTCTACGACCCAGTGCATTAACTAGGCCTTACTTTTTTTTATTTATTTATTACCAAAATACTAAGCGGCTAATCTTCAACGACCCAGTGCGCTTTTTTGGCGTCACTTTTATTTTATCTATTGGTAAGCAAAATCTCAAGCGGCTAATCTCCAATGACACAGTGTGCTTACTTGGCCATACTTTTATTTTATTTATTTATTTCTAAAATTGCAAGTGGCTAATCCCTAACGACCTAGTGCGTTTACTTATCTGCACTTTTATTTTATTTATTTGTAAGCAAAATCTTCAACAGCTAATTTCCAATGACCCAGTGTGCTTATTTGGCCTCACTTTTATTTTATTTATTAATTACCTAAATCCCAAACAGCTAATTTCTAACGACCCGGTGCGCTTAATTGGCCATATTTTCATTTATTTATTAATCACCAAAAATTTAAGCGGCTAAATTCCCATGACCCAGTGTGCTTACTTAGACGTTTTATCATTCTGTTCATTGGTAAGCAAATTTCTAAGCGGCCAAGCTCCAACGACCCAGTGCATTTACTTAGCCTCATTTTTTTTTATTTAATAATTACCAAAATTCTAAGCAGCTAATTTCCAATGACCCAGTGCGCTTTTTTGGTCTTATCTTTTTTTATTTATTAATTACCAAAATTTTAAGCAGCCAATCTCTAACGACCCAGTGCGCTTACTTGGGCACACTTCTTTTTCATATATTGGTAAGCAAACTCTCAAGCGGCTAATCCTCAATACTACAGTGGTCTTACTTGGCCGTACTTTTATTTTATTGATTAATTACTAAAATCCTAAGTGGCTTATCCATAAGGACCCAGTGCGCCCACTTATCCGCGATTTTATTTTATATATTGGTAAGCAAAATCTCAAGCAGCCAATTCCTAACAACCCAGTGTGCTTCTTCAGCCGTACATTAATTTTATTTATTAGTTACCAAAACTTCAAACAGCTAATTCCCAACGACCCAGTTCGCTTCCTTGGCCTGACTTTTATTTTATTTATAAATTACCAAAATTTCGAACGGCTTATCCCTAATTACCCAGTGCGCTTTTTTGGCCTCTTTTTTTTTAGTTATTAATGACCAAAATTCTAAGCGGATAATTCGCAACGACCCAGTGCGGTTACTTGGCCGCACTATTGTTTTATTTTTTGTTGATTAAAATCTAATGTGGCTTATCCCCAATGACTTAGTGTGCTTACACTGCCTTCCCTTTTTCCATTTATTACTTACCAAGTTTTCAAGCGGCCAATCTCCAACGACCCAGTGCGCTTACTTAAACACACTTTTATTTTATTTATACATTACCAAAATATCTAGTTGCTCATCCCTAACGACCCAGGAAACTTGGCCGCAGTTGTATTTTATTTATTGGTAAGCGAAAATTTAAGCGGCTTATCCCCATTGACCCAGTGTGCTAATGCAGCTGTACTTTATTTTTATTTATCAATTACCAAAATTCTAGACAGCTAATCCCCAACGACATAGTGCGCTTACTTGGCGGCATTTTTTTTTTATTCATTGGTGAGATAAGTCTCAAGTGGCTATTTCTTCATGACCCAGTGTGCCTACTTGGCCGTACTTTTATTTTATTTATTAGTAAGCAAACTTCCAAGCAGTCAATCCTTAACGACTCAGTGTGCTTCCTTGGCCTCCTTTTTTTTAGTTATTATTAACCAAAATTCCAAGCGGCCAATCTCCAATGACCCAGTGCGCTTACTTTGCTGCAGTTCATTTTATCTATAAATTACCAAAATTCCAAGCGGCTAATATCCAACGACCCAGTGCGTTTACTTGGCCTCACTATTGTTTTATTTATTGTTAAGCGAAATCTTAAGTGGCGAATCCTTAATGACCCAGTGTGCTTACTTAGCCTCCTTTTTTTTTATTCATTACTTACCAAAATTCCATGCAGCCAATTCGCAACGACCCAGTGCGTTTACTTAGCCTCAATTTTTTTCTATTTATTATTTACCAAAATTCCAAGCGGCTAATTCCCAATGACCCATCGCGCATCCTTGGCCGCCTTTTTATTTGTTTATTTATTATTAAAATTTCAAGCGCCCAATTCCCAACGACTCAGTGCGCTTACTTGGCCGCATTTTTATTTTATTTACTGGTAAGCAAAATTTCAAGCGGCTAATCCCCAATGACCCATTGTGCTTATTCGGCCGTACTTTTATTCTATTTATCAATTACCGAGATCTCAAACAGCTTATTCCCAACGAACCAGTGCACTTACTTGGCTTTACTTTTTTTTATTCATTAATTACCCTATTTCGAAGCGGCTAATCCCCAACGACCCAGTTCGCTTCCTTGGCCTGACTTTTTTTTATTTATTTATTACCAAAATTTCGAGCAGCTAATGCCCAATGACCCAGTGCGATCCTTGGTCTCCTTTTTTTTTTATTAATTACTAAAATTCTATGTAGCTTATCCTTAACTTTCCAGTGCACTTATTTGGCATTTTTTTTTTATTTCATTAATCACCAAATCTCTAAACGGCTTATTTCCAGCGACCCACTGCATTTACTTGGCCTCACTTTTTTTTATTTATTAATTATTAAAATTCAAAGCGGCTAATCCTCAAAGACCCAGAGCGCTTACTTGGCTGCACATTTATTTTATTTAATAATTACCTAAATCCCAAACAGCTAATTTCGAACGACCCGGTGTGCTTACTTGGCCATATATTCATTTATTTATTAATCACCAAAATTTTAAGCGGCTAAATTCTCATATCCCAGTGTGATCCTTGGCCTCCCTTTTTTTCATTTATTAATTACTAAAATGCCAAGCGGCTAATTCCCAACGACCCAGTGGGCTTACTTGGCCGCACTTTTATTTTATTTATTGGTAAGCAAAATCCCAAGCAGCTGATTCTCCATAAACCAGGTTGCTTACTTGGCCGTCCTTTAATTTCATTTATTAATTACCAAAATTTTACGTAACTAATCCCCGACGACCCAGGGCGCTTACTTGGCCTCACTTTTTTTTATTTATTATTCGATTAAATTCTAAGCGGCTAATCTCCAACGACCCAGTGCGCTGACTTGGCTGCACTTTTATGTTATTTGGTATTTACCAAAATTCAAAGCGGCCAATCCCCAACGACCAAGAGCGCTTACTTGGCTTCACTTTTTTTTATTTATTAATTACTAAAATTGTAAGTGGCTTATCCCCAACGACATGTAGTGCTTACTTGGCATCGCTTTTTTTTATTTTTTAGTCACCATAATTCCAAACAGGTTATCCCTAACAAATCAGTGCGTTTACTTGGCCTCACTTTTTTTTATTTACTAATAACCAAAATTTCAAGCGGCTAATCCTTAACGACCCAGGGCGCTTACTTGGCCACAGTTTTATTTTATTTATTAGTAAGCAAAATTTTAAGTGGCTAATCCTCAACAACCCATTGCGCTTACTTGGCCTCACTTTTTTTTATTTACTAATAACCAAAATTCCAAGCGGCTAATCCTTAATTACCCAGTGCGCTTTCTTTGCCTCCTTTTTTTTTAGTTATTAATAACCAAAATTTTAAGCAGCCAATCCCCCACGTCCCAGTGCGCTTACTTGGCCGCACTTTTATTTTATTTATAAATTACCAAAATTTCGAACGGCTTATCCCTAATTACCCAGTGCGCTTTTTTGGCCTCTTTTTTTTTAGTTATTAATGACCAAGATCTAAGCGGATAATTCGCAACGACCCAGTGCGGTTACTTGGCCGCACTATTGTTTTATTTATTGTTGATCAAAATCTAATGTGGCTTATCCCCAATGACTTACTGTGCTTACACTGCCTTTCCTTTTTCCAATTATTACTTACCAAGTTTTCAAGCGGCCAATCTCCAACGACCCAGTGCGCTTACTTAAACACACTTTTATTTTATTTATACATTACCAAAATATCTAGTGGCTCATCCCTAACGACCCAGGAAACTTGGCCGCAGTTGTATTTTATTTATTGGTAAGCGAAATTTCAAGCGGCTCATCCCCATTGACCCAGTGTGCTTATGCAGCTGTACTTTTTTTTTATTTATCGATTACCAAAAATCTAAACAGCTAATCCCCAACGACATAGTGCGCTTACTTTGCCGCATTTTTATTTTATTCATTGGTGAAATAAGTCTTAAGTGGCTATTTCTTTATGACCCAGTGTGCCTACTTGGCCGTACTGTTATTTTATTTATTAGTAAGCAAACTTCCAAGCAGTCAATCCTTAACGACCCAGTGTGCTTCCTTGGCCTCCTTTTTTTTAGTTATTAATAACCAAAATTCCAAGTGGCCAATCTCCAATGACCCAGTGCGCTTACTTTGCTGCAGTTCATTTTATCTATAAATTACCAAAATTCCAAGCGGCTAATATCCAACGACCCAGTGCGTTTACTTGGCCTCACTATTGTTTTATTTATTGTTAATCGAAATCTTAAGTGAAGAATCCTTAATGACCCAGTGTGCTTACTTAGCCTCCTTTTTTTTTATTCATTACTTACCAAAATTCCATGCAGCCAATTCCCAACGACCCAGTGGGTTTACTTAGCCTCAATTTTTTTCTATTTATTATTTACCAAAATTCCAAGCGGCTAATTTCCAATTACCCATCGCGCATCCTTGGCCGCCTTTTTATTTGTTTATTTATTATTAAAATTCCAAGCGCCCAATTCCCAACGACTCAGTGCGCTTACTTGGCCGTACTTTTATTTTATTTATCAATTACTAAAATTCTAAACGGCTAAGCCCAAACGACTCGGTGGGCTTACTTGGCCTCATTTTTTTTTATTTATTAATTACCAAAATTCCAATCGGCTAAATTCCAATGACCAAGCGCGATCCTGGGCCTTTTTTTCTTTTCATTAATTAATTACCAAAATTCTAAGCGAGTAATTCCCAACTAGTGCGCTTAGTTGGCTGCACTTTTATTTTATTTATTGATTAGCAAAATCTTAAGCGGCAAATCCCCAACGACCCAGTGCGCTTACTTGGCCTCATTTTTTTGTATTTATTTATTACTAAAATTCCAAGCAGCTAATTCTTAATGACCCAGTGCTATCCTTGGCCGTACTTTTATTTTATACATTGCAAAGCAAATTTCCAAGCGGCCAATCCTCAACTACTCAGTGCGGTAACTTGGCCACACTTTTATTTTATTTATTTATTACTCAAATTCCAAGCGGCTAAATTCTAATGACCCAGTGCGCTTTCTTGACCTCCTTTTTTTTTATTTATTAATTACCAAAATGCTAAGCAGCTAGTTCCCAACGACCCAGTGCGCTTACTTGGCCGCACTTGTGTTTTATTTATTAGTATGCAAAATTGTAAGCGGCTAATCCCCAACGACCCAGTACGGTTACTTGGCCACACATTTTTTGTATTAATTAATTACCAAAATTCGAAGCAACTTATTTTCAATGACTCAATGCGCTAACTTGGCTTTACTTTTTTTTATTTTTTTATTACCAAAATATCAAGCTGCTAATCCCCAATAACCTAGTAGGATGCTTGGCCGTACTTTTTTTTTATTTATTGGTAAGCAAATTTCCAAGCGACTAATACCCAACGACACAGTGCGCTTACTTGGCCTCACTTTTTTTTATTTATTCATGACCAAAATTTCAACCGGCTTATCTCTGATGACCCAGTGCGATCCTTGGCCTCCTTTTTTTTTTTATTAATTATCGAAATTCTAAGCGGCTAATACCCACCGACCCAGTGCACTTATTTGGCCTCACTTTTTTTCATTTATTAATTACCAAAATTCCAAGCGGCTAAATTCCAATGACTCAGTGTGATCCTTGGCCTTCTTTTTTTTTTATTTATAGATTACCAAGATGCCAAGCAAATAATTCCTAACAACCCAGTACGCTTACTTGGCCGCACTTTAATTTTATTTATTAATAAGCAAAATCTTAAGCGTTTAATTTCCAATGACGCAGTGTGCTTACTTGGACGTATTTTTATTTTGTTTATTGGTAAGCAAATTTTTAAGCGGCCAATCCTCAACGACCCAGTACGGTTACTCGGCCAGACTTTTATTTTATGTATTAATTTTTAAAATTGCGAGCAGCTTATGCTTAACGACCCAGTGCGCTTTCCTGGCCTTACTTTTATTTTATTAATTAATTACTAAAAATCTAAGCGGCTCATTCTCAATGACCTACTACGATCCATAGCCGTACTTTTATTTTACTTATTGGTAAGCAAATATCCAAGCGGCTAATACCTAACGACCCAGTGCGCTTCCTTGGCCGCACTTTTATTTCATTTATTGGTAAGCGAAATCTTGAGCGGCTAATTCCTAACGATTTAGTGCGCTTACTTGGCCTTACTTTCTTTTATTTATTAATTACCAAAATTCCAAACGGCTAATGCCCAACGACCCAGTGCGCTTACTTGGCCTCACTTTTTTTCATTTATTAATTACCAAAATTACAAACGGCTAATACTCAACGACCTAGAGCACTTATTCGGCCTCATTTTTTTAAATTATTAATTACTGAAATTCCAATTGACTAATCCACAATGACATGGTGTGCTTACTTTGCCTTTTTTTATTTTATTTATTAATTATTAATATTCCAAGAAGCCAATCTCAAACGATCCAGTGCGCTTACTTGGCTGCACTTTTATTTTATTCATTGGTAAGAAAAATCTAAAGCAACTTGCCCCCAACGACCCAGTGGTTTTACTTGGCCTCAGTTTTTCTTATTTATTAATTATTAAAATTCTAAGTGGTTGATCCCGAACGACCCAGCGCTCTTACCTGGCCTCACTTTTTCTCATTTATCAATTAAAAAATTTCCAAGCAGCTAATTTACAATGACCCAGTGCAATCCTTAGCCTCCTTTTTTTATTATATTTAATAATTACCAATATTCTACACGGCTAATCTTCAACGATCCAGTGCGCTTACTTGGCAGCACTTTGATTTTGTTTATTAGTAAGCAAAATCTTGAGCAGCCAATCCCCAACGACCCAGTGCGCTTTTTTGGCCGCACTTTTATTTTATTTATTAATTACTAAAATTCCAAACTGCTAATTTCTAACGACCTAGTGCGCTTACTTGGCCTCACTTTTTTTTATTTATTAATTATCTTAATTCCAAGCGGCTAATCTCTAACAACATAGTGTGCTTCCTTGGCCTCACTTTTTTATATTTATTAATTACCAAAATTTTAAACGGCTATTCTCTAACGATTTAGTGCGCTTAATTGGCCTCATTTCTTTTTATTTATCAATTACCAAAATTCCGAAAGGGTAATTCCTAATCACCCAGTGCGCTTACTTAGCCGCACTTTTATATTATTTATTTAGTATAACAATTTCAAGCGGCTATTATTCAACGACCCAGTGCGCTTACTTGGCCTCACTTTTTTTTATTTATTAATTATCTAAATTACAAGCGGCTAATCCCTAACAACATAGTGTGGTTACTTGGCCTAACATTTTTATATTTATTAATTACCAAAATTCTAAACAGCTAATCCCTAACGATTTAGTGCGCTTACTTGGCCTCACTTTTTTTATTTATCAATTATAAAAATTATAAAAGGCTAATCCCCAATGACCCATGGCGCTTACTTGGCTCATTGTTATTTTATTTATTGGTAAGCAATATCTGAAGCAACTTATCCCTAACGACCCAGTGCGCTTACTTAGCCTAACTTTTTCTCATTCATTAATTACCAAATTTTGAAGCGGCTAATTTACAATGACCCAGTGCAATCCTTGGCCTTCTGTTTTATTCTATTTAATAATTACAAAAATTCTAAGTGGCTGATCGCCAACGACCCAGTGCGCTTACTTAGCGGCACTTTAAGTTTGTTTTTTGGTAGGCAAAATTTCAAGCAGCCAATCCCCAACGCCCCAGTGCGCTTTTTTGGCTGAACTTTTATTTTATTTATTAACTACCAAAATTTAAAGCGGCTTATTCCTAACAACATAATGCGCTTACTTGGCCTCACTCGTTTATATTTATTAATTACCAAAATTTTAAACGGCTAATCCCTAACGATTAAGTGCGCTTACTTGGCCTCACTTTCTTGTATTTATGAATAACCAAAATTTCAAACGGCTGATCTCTAAGGATTGAGTGCGCTTACTTGGCCTCACTTTTTTTAATTTATCATTTACCAAATTTCCAATTTACTTATTTTCAATGATCCAGTGCAATTTTTGGCCTCGTTTTTTATTTAATTTATTTATTACCAAAATTCCAAGCGGCTAATTTCGAACGACCCAGTGCGCTTACTTGGCTGCACTTTAATTTTATTTATTGGTAAGCAAAATCTAAGGCAACTTATCTTCAACGACCCAGTGGTTTCACTTGGCCTCACTTTTTCTCATTTATTAATTATGAAAATTATAAGTGGCTAATCCCCAACGACCCAGTGCTTTTACCTGGCCTCACTTTTTTTCATTAATTAATTACCTAATTTCCAAGCGGCTAATTTACAATGACCCAGTGCAATCCTTGGCCTCCTTTTTTGTTATATTTAATAATTACCGAAATTCTAAACGGCTAATCCCCAACGATCCAGTGCGATTACTTGGCAGCACTTTAATTCTGTTTATTAGTTAGCAAATTTTTAAGAAGCCAATCCCCAAAGACCCAGTGCGCTTTTTTGGCCGCACTATTATTTCATTCATTAATTACCAAAATTTTAAGCGGCTTAATTCCAACGACCCAGTGCGCTTACTTGGCCTCACTTTTTTTTACTTATTAATTATTTAAATTTCAAGCGGCCAATCCTTAACAACATAGAGTGCTTACTTGGCCTGACTTTTTTATATTTATTAATAACCAAAATTTTAAACGGCTAATCCCTAACGATTTAGTGCGCTTACTTGGCCTCATTTTTTTGTATTTATCAATCACCAAAATTTCAAGAGGCTAATTTCCAATGACCCAGTGCACTGACTTGGCAGCACTTTTATTTTATTTATTAATTATTACAATTTCAAGCGGCTAATACCTAACGACCCAGTATGGCTATTTGGCAACTCTTTTATTTTATGAAATAATTACCAAAATTCCAAGCGGCTAATTTCCAACGACCCAGTGTGCTTACTTGGCCTCCCTAATTTATACTTATTAATTACCAAAATTTTAAACGGATAATCCCTAACGATTCAGTGCGCTTACTTGGCCTCAATTTTTTTATTTATCAATTATAAAAATTCCAAGAGGCTAATTCCCAATGACCCAGTGCGCTCACTTGGCTACAATGTTATTTTATTCATTGGTAAGCAATATCTAAATCAACTTATCCCCAACGACCCAGTGCGCTTACTTGGCCTCACTTTTTCTCATTTTTTAATTACCAAATTTCCAAGCGGCTAATTTACAATGACCCAGTGCAATCCTTGGCCCTCTGTTTTATTATATTCAATAATTACCAAAATTCTAAGTGGCTAATCGCTAACGACCCAGTGCGCTTACTTAGCGGCAATTTAAGTTTGTTTATTGGTAGGCAAAATTTTAAGCAGCCAATCCCCAACGCCCCAGTGCGCATTTTTGGCTGCACTTTTATTTCATTTATTAATTACCAAAATTCCAAGCGGCTAATCCCTAACAACATAATGTGCTTACTTGGACTCACTCTTTCTCATTTATTGATTACCAAATTTCCAAGCGGCTAATTTACGATGACCCAGTGCAATCCTTGGCCCTCTGTTTTATTATATTCAAACATTATCAAAATTCCAAGCGGCTAATTTCCAACGACCCAGTGCGCTTACTTGGCTGCACTTTTATTTTATTTATTGGTAAGCAAAATCTGAAGCAACTTATCTCCAACGACCCAGTGGTTTTACTTGGCCTCACTTTTTCTCATTTATTAATTATTAAAATTCTAAGTGGCTAATCCCCAACGACCCAGTGCTCTTACCTGGCCTCACTTATTCTCATTTATTAATTACCAAATTTCCAAGCGGCTAATTTACAATGACCTAGTGCAATCCTTGGCCTCCTTTTTTATTATATTTAATAATTACCAAAATTCTAAACGGCTAATCCCCAACGATCCGGTGCGATTACTTGGCAGCACTTTAATTTTGTTTATTGGTAAGCAAAATCTTAAGCAGCCAATCCCCAACGACCCAGTGCGCTTTTTTGGCCGCACTATTATTTTATTTATTAATTACCAAAACTTTAAGCGGATAATTTTCAACGACCCAGTGCGCTTACTTAGCGGCACTTTAAGTTTGTTTGAAGGTAGGCAAAATTTTAAGCAGCCAATCCCCAACGCCCCAGTGCGCTTTTTTGGCTGCACTTTTATTTCATTTATTAATTACCAAAATTTCAAGCGGCTAATCGCTAACAACATAATGTGCTTACTTAGACTCACTCTTTTATATTTATTTTTTACCATAATTTTAAACGGCTTATCCCTAACGATTTAGTGCGCTTACTTGGCCTCACTTTCTTTTATTTATCAATTACCAAAATTCCAAGAGGCTAATTTCCAATGACCCAGTGCACTGACTTGGCAGCACTTTTATTTTATTTATTAATTATTACAATTTTAAGCGGCTAATACCCAACGACCCAGTACGGCTACTTGGCAACTCTTTTATTTTATAAATTCATTACCAAAATTCCAAGCGGCTAATTTCCAACGACCCAGTGTGCTTACTTGGCCTACTAATTTATACTTATTAATTACCAAAACTTTAAACGGATAATCCCTAATGATTCAGTGCGCTTACTTGACCTCACTTTTTTTATTTATCAATTATAAAAATTCCAAGAGGCTAATCCCCAATGACCCAGTGCGCTCACTTGGCTACAATGTTATTTTATTCATTGGTAAGCAATATCTGAAGCAACTTATCCCCAACGACCCAGTGCGCTTACTTGGCCTCACTTTTTTTTATTTATTAATTATCTAAATTTCAAGCGGCTAATCCCTAACAACATAGTGTGCTTACTTGGCCTGACTTTTTTATATTTATTAATTACCAAAATTTTAAACGGCTAATCCCTAACGATTTAGTGCGCTTACTTGGCCTCATTTTTTTGTATTTATCAATTACTAAAATTCTAAGAGGCTAATCCCTAATGACCCAGTGCGCTTACTTTGCCGCACTTTTATTTTATTTTTTAATTATCACAATTTCAAGCGGCTATTACCCAACGACCCAGTGCGCTTGCTTGGCCCCATTTTTTTTTATTAATTAATTATCTAAATTCCAAGCGGCTAATCCCTAACAACATAGTGTGCTTACTTGGCCTGACTTTTTTATATTTATTAATTACCAAAATTTCATACGGCTAATCCCTAACGATTTAGTTCGCTTACTTGGCCTCATTCTTTTGTATTTATCAATTACCAAAATCCCAAGAGGCTAATCCCCAATGACATAGTGTGCTTACTTGGCCGCACTTTTATTTTATTTATTAATTATCACAATTTTAAGCAGCTATTACCCAACGACCCAGTGCGCTTGCTTGGCCTCACGTTTTTTTATTTATTAATTATCGAAATTCCAAGCGGCTAATCCCTAACGATTTAGTGCGCTAACTTGGCCTCATTTTTTTTTATTTATCAATCACCAAAATTCCAAGAGGCTAATTTCCAATGACCCAGTGCACTAACTTGGCAGCACTTTTATTTTATTTATTAATTATTACAATTTCAAGCGGCTAATACCCAACGACCCAGTACGGCTACTTGGCAACTTTTTTATTTTATAAATTAATTACCACAATTCCAAGAGGCTAATCCCCAATGATCCAGTGTGCTTACTTGGCCGTTCTTTTATTTAATTTATTGGTTAGCACAATTTTAAGCGGCACATCCTCAACGACCGAGTGCGCTTACTTAGCCTCTTTTTTTAAAATTTTTCAATTACCAAATTTCCAGTTGGCTAATTCACAATGACCCAGTGCAATCCTTGGCCTCCTTTTTTATTTTATTTATTAATTACCAAAATACTAAGCGGCTAAACCCTAACAACCCAGTGCGCTTACTTGGCCTCATTTTTTTTTATTTATTAATTATTAAAATTCCAAGCGGCTAATTGCAAACGACCCAGTGCGCTTACTTGGCCTTTTTTTTTTAATTCATTGATTACCAAATTTCAAATTAGCTTATTTTCAATGATCCAGTGCAATCCTCAGCCTTCTTTCTTATTTTAATTATCTATTACCAAAATTCCAAGCAGCTAATTCCCAATAATCCAGTGCGCTTACTTAGCTTCACTTTTATTTTATTTTTTGGTGAGCAAAATCTAAAGCGGCTTATTCCCAATAACCCAGTGTGCTTACTTGGCCGTACTTTTATTTTATTAATTGGTTATCTTAATTTCAATCATCTTATTTCCAACAACCTAGTGCGCTTACTTGGCCTTACTTTGTTTTATTTATTAATTACCAAAATTTCAAACGGCTAATCCCTAACGATTTAGTGCGCTTGTTTGGCCTCACTTTTTTTTATTTATTGAATACCAAAATTTTAAACGGCTAATCCCTAAAAATTGAGTGCGCTTACTTGGCCTTACTTTTTTAAATTTATTATTTACCAACTTTCCAATTGGCTAATTTTCGATGATCCAGTGCAATCTTTGGCCTCCTTTTTTATTTAATTTATTTATTACCAAAATCCCAAGCGGCTTATTCCTAACGACCCAGTGCGCTTACTTGGCAGCACTTTAATTTTGTTTATTGGTAAGCAAAATCTTAAGCAGCCAATCCTTAACGACCCAGTGCGCTTTTTTTAGCTGCACTTTTATTCCATTTATTGATTACCAAAATTTTAAGCGGCTAATTTCCAACGACCCAGTGCGCTTACTTTGCCTCCCTTTTTTTATTTATCAATTATCTAAATTCTAAGTGGCTTATTCACAATGACCCAGTGCAATTCTTGGCCTTTTTTTTAATTATATTTAATAATTACTAAAATTCTAAACGGCTAATCCCCAACGATCTAGTGCGATAACTTAACAGCACTTTAATTTTGTTTATTGGTAAGCAAAATCTTAAGCAGCCAATCTCCAACGACCCAGTGCGCTTTTTTAGCTGCACTTTTATTTCATTTATTAATTGCCAAAATTTCAAGCGGCTAATTTCCAACGATTTAGTGCGCTTTTTTGGCCTCACCTTTTTTATATTTATTAATTATCTAAATTTCAAGCAGCTAATCCCTAACAACATAGTGTGCTAACTTGGCCTCACTTTTTTATATTCATTAATTACCGAAATTTTAAACGGCTATTTCCTAACGATTAAGTGCTCTTACTTGGCCTTATTTTGTTTCATTTATCAATTACCAAAATTCCAAGAGGCTTATTCCCAATGACCCAGTGCGCTTACTTGGCCGCACTTTTATTTTATTTATTAATTTTCACAATTTCAAGCGGCTATTACCCAACGAACCAGTGCGCTTGCTTGGCCTCACTTCTTGTTATTTATTAATTATCTTAATTCCAAGCGGCTAATCCCTAACAACATAGTGTGCTTGATTGGCCTAACTTTTTTATATTTATTAATTACCAAAATTTTAAACGGCTAATCCCTAACGATTTAGTGCGCTTACTTGGCCTCACTTTTTTATATTTATTAATTACCGAAATCTTAAACGGCTAATCCCTAACGATTAAGTGCTTTTACTTGGCCTCATTTCTTTTTATTTATCAATTACCAAAATTCCAAGAGGCTCATTCCCAACGACCCAGTACGGCTACTTGGCAACTCTTTTATTTTATTAATTGATTACTAAAATTCTTAGCGGCTAATCTTCAACGACCCAATGCGCTTACTTAGCCTCACTTTTTTTTATTTTTTTATCACCCAAAATTCCAAGCGGCTAATTTTCAACGAGCCAGTGTGCTTACTTAACCTCTTTTATTTATATTTATTAATAAATTAAATTTTAAACGGCTATTTCCTAACGATAAAGTGCGCTTACTTGGCCTCACTATTTTTAATTTATCAATTACCGAAATTCCAAGAGGCTAATCCCTAATGACCCTGTGTGCTCACTTGGCCGTACTTTTATTTGATTTATTGGTTATCACAATTTTAAGCGGCACATCCCTAACGACCCAGTGCGCTCACTTGGCCTCACTTTTTCTTATTTATTGATTACCAAATCTCTAAGCGGCTAATTTACAATGAACCAGTGCAATCCTTGGCCTCTTCTTTTATTTTATTAATTAATTACCAAAATTCTAAACAGCTAATCGCCAACGACCTAATGCACTTTCAGCCTCACTGTTTTTCATTTATTAATTACCAAAATTGAAAGTGGCTAATCTCGATTGACATAGTGTGCTTACTTGGCCTCACTTTTTATTTTATTAATTACCAAAATTACAAACGGCTAATTCTCAACGACCTAGTGCACTTACTCGGCCTCACTTTTTTTTATTTATTAATTACTAAAATTCTAAGTGGCATTCTGATTGACATGGTGTGCTTACTTGGCCTTACTTTTTTATATTTATAAATTATTAAAATTTCAAGAGGCCAATCTTTAACGACCCAGTGCGCTTACTTGGCCTCTTTTTTTTAAATTTATTAATTACTAAACTCCAATTGGCTAATTCACAATGACTGAGTGCAATACTTGGCCTCCTTTTTTATTTTATTTATTAATTACTAAAATTCTAAGCGGCTTATCCCTAACGACCCAGTGCGCTTTCTTGGCCTCACTTTTTTTCATTTATTATTTATCTAAATTCCAAGCGGCTAATCCCTAACAGTAAATAAACTATGGCGGTTTGGGCACATTTGCTCTTTCTCTCTCTGTTTCCGAGTACCCCCGAACTGTTCCCCGATGATTTGCTTTTGAAGTGTAGCTGCTGCGAGATGAAAATATGGAGAGCCATAAATCTCGCTCTTAGTGTATATGACTGTGTTAGCTGTTAGATGGGGAAAGTATTTCCGAGTACCCCGAACTGTAGCTGCTGACGAGAGAGAAAAAGTATGAGGAACGGGTGCTCTCTCGCTCTTTTACCATACTTGCCTGTTCTGCTGAGAGATTACACTAGGAGAATCGACGATATCTTTCGTGCCTGTTCTTCGCTGCTGAGAGATTATGCGATGCTCGGAAAATAGGCTTTCTCTTTTACTATACGTACCTGCATGCTTTTGAGTTGCGATAGCTTTTTCCACCGCATACGACTTTATCGCGTAGGAGTTCGTGCTGCTGCCAAATGGAACATGAGATGATGTGTAATTTGAACGAGGAGAATGAATTATAAAAATATTTGTTATATTTTTTTTTCTATATTCGCATGCTTGACCTCTTAATTTTATTATTTTAATCTTACAGGCATCCAACAAATGTTTTTGGTTTCTTCTCTAAAATTTTTATTTGCATAACATGATAATAGGGGACGTGGAGTGGTAGGAAAATAATTGTTATATATTTTTATTTTGCTTATAAGTTTATTTTAAATTAAAAAATGTAAATTTACAAAATAATTTTTTGAAATATGTTATTCTTAAAAAATACAATACATTTTTACAGCTCTTTATTATAATCATCGTCGTCGTCGTCATTAACATCAACCCAATCCATATTAAAGTAAAACTTTTTCATTCGCCTAACGTTATGAAGAGCACACATGGATCTATAGGCTCCGTTGTGATGAGCACAAGTAGTAACTAATCTTGGGAGTTCAAACGGCGGATAGTCTGTCATATCGGTGATTTTATAGCCAAATTTTTCAAGCCACTTTTTTTTCAGATCTCCAATAACAAGTATCTTCGTAGCATTTTCAAGATTCCCCCGTAAAATATTTCCTTTTTCCGTGTACTCAATTTTTCCCGAGTCCCAAGTTAGTCCATGATAGTAAAGTTCAAGGTATAAATTTTTGTGTTTATATTTTTGTGGTAATTTTCGCCAGGCAAAGGGTGCTTTAAAAAGAAATACTTGTGCTTCTGCATCGGTAGCACTGAGTGGAAGGATAGCCAATTCTTTGAGCACATAATCATTACCCGGTTTCTTGAAACCTTGCACGTCCACAAAATACTTTATTTTTCACTATTATAATATTTAATTTATTTTTTTTTCATCTTTTCATAACCTTCACTTTTAGGACAAGACCCTTTGTTGGATGAATACTTATCAACAAAGTTTTTCAACCAAGAATTTTTTTTTGTATCACCATTATCATCGTTCTTAGTTGAAAGTTTTTGATACTTAACATTAGTTGCAAAATTGCTTGTACTCGGTTTATGCGACATATTGATTAAATAAATTAATTTTTCAAACAATTCTACAGTCTTTATCTTTTGATTTTTCCACAGATTTTGTTTTTTCAATTTTCACATATTTCTTCTCGTTTCTCTTCATAAATTTTTCCCACTCTTCTTGTCGACGTTTATTTTCTGCTTCTTCTTTACTCCAACTGTTGCTCCGGCCTTTATCCATGATGGTTGAGAATAAACTGATGTTCGCAGAGCCCATGAATCGACTTTATATAGCTTTTTTACATGAGTTTCTTGACATCCCCACTCATTGGACTATACTGAACGATACGATCATGTAAAATTAAGCAATAAGCTGATGTATTGGCAGGGAAATTGTTATGCGACTCAAATTCTAGCCTCACATCTACTGGAGCATTTTTTAATGACTCGTTTTGTTTGGAACAATCGAGAACGATTAAAGGTATTCGATTGAGAAAGTGATGTTTGCCTAATGAAGGCGTACAATTTTTGCCATAATATGAATTTTGAAAATTAGCATACATATTATATAGCAATGCATACTGATTACGCGTAATATCGAGATTAAGATCACCATATGGATAATATTGTGAATTTAAATAGAGTTTCACATTTCTTATATTGCAGTGGTCAAACATACTAGCGTTTACATCTTTCTGATTTTTTCGGTTAGTTTGAAAGGCTAAAATAACATAACGCGGCTTTTCCAACTGATTGGATGTCTTAATTGTCCAGATATGCTTTGATGTGCTAGGTAACAGGGGATACTCATATAATTCCCAAGTTCGAAAACTCATAGATATAAACTTATCTTTTTGCAGATAATTTAATAAACGGATTTTATGAGAATCTGACATCACCACATAGGGCATAAGCCACTCAAGCTTCAATATTACTATTTTAAAGTCTTCCCAAGTTGCTGCGGCCGCAAGATCAGCAGCATTGGCATTAAGCGGAGTTTGCAACACAGCATTCAAATCGTTTCTTGATCTTGTAAGTATAAGCTTATGTTTTACATTAACAACTATCTTGCGATAGTCTTCAGCAAAACCTAAAATCATATTCAGTGGAAGTATTATATCGAAGTAGCCGTTGTTATTAGAAAGACTATTATCTTCTTCTCCAACGCCAAGCCAACCAGCATTTATCACAGATTTATTTTGATCTGGACAAAGTGATAACCAATTTTTTATCAGGGTTGTTAGTCCAACATTTTTGCACTTATCTACCTCTATAGCATTTATCTCATATCTTATTTCTTCAAATAAGTAACAGATGGCGTTGTTTATCAATGTGGTGTTTGTTACTGCCGTATTTTCATCTACTTTGACCAATCTTCCGTAAACATGTAGAGAACTTCTGGATGGTAAAAGACACAAGACTTGATGTTGAATTGAAATGCGAATTTCATCGCTGTTGCCATATGTTGATGATGCATACGGCTGATGAGCATGAATCTCATAGTGCGCAATAGATTCGTCAAATGCGACTGGAGACTGAATACTTAGAATCTCGTCCATTTTGTATACAACAAAAAAATATCCAATTTAATTTCCACCAGGGCTTTTTATTTTTAGACCGAGACTTTTTATAAACTGAATGTTTTGATGAGTTAGTTTTTGTCGTGTCAATCGTTTTCTTGAATGTCTCGATGCTTTGATGGACTTTTTTCTCTGACGTCTCAACGCTTTGACAGCTCGTTGTTGACTGAGTGCTGGAGTGCATATTGAGCTGTCTATATGATTTGTTTGATTATTATAAACGATACCCATTATGGAGAAGGTTTTATGTGCAATCTTATAGTTATGATTTCTCCACGAAAATTGACTAAATCACCATCCTGATCTACAATGCGTAGTTGTACATGATCAATGATGCGTCCAATAATCGGTAAATAAATTATTTGTGAAGGAACTTCAATAATTTTATATCCAGGTGGTACAGCAGGAAAAAATTCATGAATCGTGTGTACTTTGTGGCTGTTTATGTAAGCTCCACTCGTGATGTTGCATTCAACTCTTAATGCGTTTATCTTTAGAATAGCTACAGGTAAGTCTGAAATATGAGTGGTATTATTTTTTAGAACTCTCTGAGTGAAACCTAATAGGCTGCCTATAGAATCTTTAGGTCTAAAATCAATAGTATGACTGCACTTGATGATACTTCGAAGCGTATTATTGTTTGGCTTAATATCGAGAGTTATGTTGCGAGGTTGTAATACCTCAATCAAAAATGACCTTATATCTTCGATCTCATAACTGCCTGTTGGTAATACAATAACTTCATTGCGAACATAAAATTTATTACAATTTTCATCAATATTTGGGATCGAGTTGAATGACAAAAGTTCTACTAAGCCAAGAACGTAGCTGTGTTTTGGCGACAACTCAATCGGTGGAAAATACTGTGCTTCTAAAATAGAAGAAGTACCAGAAAGGCTAAGTGTTAATGTTTCTTCCATGGTTGTCAAAGCATAATTAAGAGGTTTCTCTCAATGTAAAAAAGTTATATTTGTTTTAACAGAATTTTTAAGCACAAATGACCGCAGTTGTAGGAGTTTAATTTTTGATATCGCTTATGATTATATTTCACCTTACTAACTTTTAGATACAACATTAAGTCAGTCGGTGGCTGCAGATCTCCAAAACTGTCAAAGTACACAACATTATTACCACGTTTTTGATAAGCCACCCAGTGAGTGCCAGGTCCATTTTTATCATCAAGATTTATTATAGCTGTTTCACAAAACCATGGACCATCAGCAGGTAAATTGTTTCTCATGAATACTCCACGAAAATGGGGAATTTTTAAGATTTTAGAAAATTTCATCAAATCTATGTTTGTCAAAGCTCGATCTGGTAATTTTATTTTTTTGAACTTTTTTTTTTGAGGTTTTTTTTTTTTTTTCCTCAAACCTTTTCCAGCGTATGACTTTAAATAGACTCCTAATCCAGTTTTATGCGGTTTGAGATAAAGACCTTTTCCAATGGCGATAGCTTCCATGGTTTAATTATGTCTCTGACTTTCTGCTAGCTGCTTTTTGGCTGATTTAGCAGCATTAATGCTCCTCATAATTCCAGCTATTCCATTGGCTATAGCACCAGTTGCACTCAAACCAGCAAACAATGGAATCAAAGGTAAAGCTCCACCAATTTTAGAAGGAAGACGTAAGATGAGTGGAATCGTAACATACTTTTAACCTCCCGATTTTTTAACTGCACTACGAGCACCTTTCAAAGCGCTACTAATGACATCTCGAGCACTTTTGCTTTCAGCGTTCATGTCTTGGGAGGCCGCTTTAATAACTGCACTTAAAGCACTACATTGTTTTTTCTTTGACCTACCAATCCTTTTTTTCCTTTTGTTAATACTCTGTTTTTTCTCCTGCTTTAACCCCATACCAAATTTACTTTTAACCTTCATAGCACCGGTCACCAGGGCCGCTGCTGCTCTTTCACCAATACTTGAATCTAAAGCCTTTACTCTTAGCCAAGCCTTTTCAGCTAAAATTTTATCTGCTTCGTGTCTAGCTTTTAAATCTTGTCGATTTTTTGAGTATGCTATATCATGCTCTTTGCACGCCGCGTCTAGCGGATTTACTCCAGGATCCCCTCTAGCAAGACGCTTAGCAAGCTTAGTACCTGGACCGCAGTACTGATAGCCTGGCAAATGAAGTTCTACTGGTAAAGAATTTATGATTTTATTTACAAGACCATGCCCTCTCTTACGATGCATGACGATGATTAGTCTTCAGAGGTTAGATCATGACTAAGCGTTCGAGAAAATAGATAATACATTTATAGTAGACAAATTTGTTGAAAAATAAAGAACTCAAACTATATAAGCGTTGTACTTTTTTATTAAAAGATTAGTTGTAACTGATTATTCATACAGTATAGACATGAAGTTCAAAGAGCAATCCATAAAATTACAAGTTCCTAATTTTGACGCTATTGCAAAACAAGAAAAACGTTCAAACCGACATGGTGAACTACTCCCTGACAGTATACGCGCGGTATTTTGCGGCCCATCTAATTGTGGTAAAACTAATAGCTTATTAGCTTTAATCGTGCATCCCAACGGAGTTAAGTTTGAAAATGTATACGTGTATTCAAAGTCACTACAACAGCCTAAGTACAAGTTTTTAAAAGAATTATTGGAGCCTATAGAGGGTGTGAAATACTTACCTTTCAGCGAACACGAAACTGTAGTCTCCCCAGATGATGCTTTACCAAATTCTATAATGATTTTTGATGATATAGCTTGTGAAAAACAAGATAATGTAAAGGCTTTTTTCTGCATGGGTAGACACAAAAATGTGGACTGCTTCTATCTTTGCCAGTCATATGCTCAAGTACCAAAGCATCTTGTAAGGGATAATGTTAACTTTTTAGTTTTATTTCGTCAAGATGAAGTTAACTTGAGGCATGTGTATGATGATCATGTAAACTCAGACATGTCATACATTCAATTTAAAAATTTATGCTATAATTGCTGGAATGACGATAAACATGGATTCGTTGTTATAAATAAGGATAGGCAAATAAATAATGGTCGCTATAGAAAAGGCTTTGATAATTTTGCTGTACATTTAGGGCATACCTAGCACAATCATTACAGTCTGTTACAAGACATTGGAGCATCATCATCATGTATCAACAAGAGAAAGACGTTCTACGTCAGTTAGTGAAGGCGCGAGAGGCAGTTAAAGAAAAGTACAGACTGTTGAAGTTTGGGAAAAATGAGGCTGAAAAAGTGCTTACTGAATCTTTCAAACTAATTACAGACCCTCTAATGGAAATCGTTGCCGAAACAAAAAAACAAAACAAAAATAATAGTAATAATCCTGCTACTTACAATTATCTTTATAGTAAAAACGCTGAAGAAAATAATAAAGTTGATAAAGTGAGTCAACAAAAACATAGAGAAAGAATCAGAGAAGGTGATACAACATTTGAGTCTGCCATGAGTGAAAGTGATGATGATTTAAATAATACTATTCTAAACCAATCTATTGATTCTGTTCAAGTCAGTAAGAATTCATTAAATAATTTTTATTTACAAATACTTGATAAAAATCAAAAAGATTTATTAGATTTAAAGTATGGTGTGCGAAAAAAAAATGAGGTATACAAGCTTGGTAATTCGCGAATAGACTTTGAAAACAATCAAATCAAAATAAACGATATAAATTACCCAATGAGTGCTGGATTAATGGAGTTACTCATTAAAAAGCATCCTAATGAATCTCTGTTGACACAGGAGCATTTTGAAAAATACTACGTATTATTAAAAATTTCAAATGTTTACAGAAAAGAGTTTAAAAAAAACGGATCTATACGAACCCATAATAGCAATAAGTTTAATAAAATTATTGCTCCAATGTTTGATCTTGTGGTTCATAAAAAAGGTGGCTCGTTGCTACCTCATTATAAAACTGCTCAAATAATGCAACAAGTTGATTATATACACTGGGATGATCCTAATGAATTAGTAGACCGTTTACGCTTATTAATAGCTGAAAAGTCGGCAGGAAATACAAGTCATGACAATGAAATTATATCACTTATCGAAGAGCTTCGTGTAATTATTGCTTCAGTATCAAAATGAGTGTCGATGTATTCGATCGAAAATTAGGTAGGACCGGAGGCGGTAGCCGAGGTCCTCCTGGTATTGGATACAAACTTACCATGGATGGGCAGTATGACTTAGATAATAAAAGACTATGCAATGTTGGAACACCAAAACATCCTCAAGATGCAGTAAATTATGCTTACTTGATTGAAGTAGTTAAAAGACTTGAAAAGGAAATAGATAGCTTTCGAATTTTCATGTACAATTTGCAAAAAAAATTCCCATTTATTCAAGCTGATTCAAAAAACTTAAACCTAGACAAATAATACATGGAGAAAATTGTTGAGGAACTCCATAAGGCAGCCAGGCGTAACTATCCTCGCCGAAAATTCAACATAGGGGAGACCAGGGCACGCAGAGCACTCTAACTTTATTGAGCTGTATTTCTTAAAGGAATGAGGATTAAAGTAGCTAAAAAATTGTGTTGTAAAAGTATGATACTTGTGGACCTAGCCTACAAGTTAAAAAATTATTGTGCAACATTTAAAATTTAAAATAAAAAAAATTGCTCGTTCTCAAAAAGCTCTACTATGCCCCAGGGGTGGGGTACGGTGTGGTACGGGCTGGGGCATTCGTAGCGTGAAGGATACATAATAGTTAAAAGGTGTGTGCTATAGAAAAAAAAGTTAGGTAATTTATTTATTTATTTTCGAATCTTTCTTTACATTGTAAGTGAACTCATAACACTAAATCATGAACACATTAAATTTCTGTAATAAAATTCTTTGGCTTTTGAATATGTTATTCACTGCATTAAATCAAAGTAAATTATTAAATAAATTCTGTTCCTCTGGAAAATCAGTAGCAAAAAGGATTGGGCAGTCTAGAATCGATATATTATTCCGATTGCAAATAGTAGAATTCGCACTCTGATGTTCATTTAATTGTACTATTTTGTTAATATTTAAGGCTTTCAGTGAATTTCTTCGCGTGTTTTTTGTAGTCTTAACAGGTAAACTACCTAATGTTTACATTGTTCTACAAAAAACTTAACCTAAAAATCAGCTGTGTAACGCTCGCGCCAGCGCTCGCACTGCCGCGGCCAGGCTACGCTCTGCCCCAGCCAGATGCTACGCTGTGCCCCATATGACACGCTTGCTTGTTTTTGTTATAATTTTGTTGTTACTTATTTTCTAAAAAAAGTAAAAAAAGGAAATTGTAGCTAACGAGTCCAGCTTTTAATTAAGCCCAATTGTAAAAATGTTGCTGTAATAGGCTATATTTAAACAGCCGTTGAAAATGATCATCCGATCAATGTAAATACTACAAATATAAAACTTTTTTTTAAATGAATAAATACTTATTATAATGCCTAAAAATATTTAAGGGAATTCAAGGGACATCAGTATAGGTGTTCAAAAAAAAAAAACCTGAAAATTATCATTAGTTTTCTTTTTATTTAAATGCCACGCAGACCCAGACTGCCACGATTACCCTGGTCTCCCCTACGTGGTTTAGACGAGACTTGGCAAGCAGACCTTGTAGAGATGCAGCCTTACGCTCGTGAAAACAAAGGTTATCGGTATATGCTTACTGTAATAGATGTTTTCTCTAAGTACGCATGGGCTATACCTATTAAGAAAAAAACTGGTAAAGAAGTAACTGCAGCAATGCATTCCATATTGAAAAAAGGACGGGTGCCCGTAAACATGCAAACTGATCGCGGTAAAGAGTTCTACAATGTCAACTTCAAAAATCTCATGCAGAAATATAAAATAAATTTATACTCGACGCACAGCAATCTCAAAGCGTCTATATGCGAGCGATTCAATCGTACTTTAAAAGATTTGATGTGGAAAAAATTTAGTTTGCAAGGCAATTATCAATGGCTGAGTTTGTTACAAACGTTAATTAAATTTTATAACAATAGGAAACATCGAACGATTGGTTTGAAACCAAAAGATGTTGTAGCTGAAAATGAAGCTCAAATTTTAGGGAAAATGAAAAGAAAAAGTGAAAATAGCAGTAAGTCTAAGCCTAAATTCAAAATTGGTGATAAAGTACGAGTAAGCAAAACCAAGCAAGCATTTGAAAAAGGGTATACGCCAAATTGGTCGACGGAAATATTTACAATCACACGAGTAGCAGCAACAAATCCAACAACGTATCATCTCAAAGATTACCAAGATCAACCTATTTCTGGAGGTTTCTACGAGCAGGAGCTGCAGAAAACAAATCATCCAGATGTTAATCTCGTAGAAAAGGTTCTTCGAAGACGTGGGAATCAAGTTTTTGTAAAATGGTTGGGGTTTGACTCCAGTCATAACAGTTGGATTGATAAAAATAAATTATGAAAATATCCAAGTAAAGAAAAATTTTTTGCTTAACATTATGTAAGAAGATATGTACTTTGAATGATTAAACACTTTTAATTTTAAAAATATATAGTTATTTATTTTTCATAATATTTACAAATTTATGCATATGAAAATATAATATGATCATCATGATACATTACGAACAGTTTAAATTTATTCACTGCTTCTAATAACTCATTACAAAACTCTTCATTTTCCAACAAAGCAGTACATATTTTGTTGGGTAGGAAAATTTGAAATTCATCTGCCAGCTCAGCGACTATCTTAAATCCATATTTGGTTTTCCCTTTTTTAAGCTTAGTCACCATGTAATTTTTATCTGGAACCATATCAATAACTTTCCTCGTTGGGCGGAAATTATTGCTGGCAACCTTATTCAATGCTGGGAGATCCATCTGTAACATATTTATGAAAAAGAAAAATGATTAGCTTAGACAATTATGCAAGTATTTTTTTCATGAGTGCGTCTGTTTACTAACCTTCGATATATCGTGGTTTTTTACACAAGGATTCGCTTGAAGATAATGATGATGTCAGCTTCCGTTTACTAAGTTCAATCCTATTTGAACCTCTGCTTGCGGGTAGAATGAGCTCGTCTGGTTTGGACAGCTCCTTATAATGGGCTATCCCCTCTACAATTGTTGGTTGAACTATGACTTCTTCTATCTGATTGGATCCCTCCTCTATCAGTCCTTTCCTCTCATTGGTTACTTCCACCTCCAATATGCTAAAATGACCCCACGGTAGGGTATCTGTAACACCAGGCTGTAAATATCGTTTGTCATCATGCGCACTTAACGCGATTTTTGTTTCTCTCTCCGTTAAAAGTTGATGATGACGCGATCTAATATTTTTTTGCTGACGTGTCATACTAGTGTTTTCACACAAGCATGTAATATAGTCATCAAAAGTTATCGTAGCTTTCACAACGCAATTTTTAACGCCTTCGGCTTTTTTCACTGGATTTTGATCTTGTATCTTTATACTATACATTTTGCTCCTTAATCCTACAAATTCTAACATGATTTTTCCATTACATTCATCCTTCATTAAACCAACAGTTTTTTTATTAACGAGTGGTATATTAAATTTATTGTCTGAATGATAGTCTGAAGTATCGAATTCCCCAATATTTTCACGCATAATATTATAAATATTTTGGTTATTTATTTCATACACAAAACTATCAGTGTCTGTGTACAAGAGTTTACAATCATCATTCATTTTACTTCTCATAAAATCATAATGAAATTTGTATACAAGTGTCTTTGATAGATCCAACACACTTAATCCCACATATATCGGTTTTTTAATACATATATCAGTGCGCAACAATTGTATAGCTACAAGCTCTTCGTCGAATATGTCACAACTATGAAAATTCGGTCGTGCAATGTAAGCCTCAGCACCATATCTACCATTCCATTTATTGACAAGTTTATCATCAATGCGTTTGCGTTCATTTTCCATTGTTTTTCCATACACAGCATTGTTGAATAACTTATATAGCATCTTCTCAAACTTATTTTTAGCATTCTGACGCTTTTCACTATTTAAATCTATGTATTTTTTCAACCATAAGCTTTGATTAAACTGTATTGCTCTGTGGATTCTTGTTATACGGAGGCCATGACTTACAGCTTGCTTAAGTGCACGATAATGGATCACATAACGTTTTTTATCATATAGCGTAGTCATTAATTTTTTTTGTTTGGAACCTGGAGGTGACATATGCTCAGCACAGAATGGTAAGTCCTTATGAGCATTATGAAGAGTTTTTAAATATTCAAGATCAACTTCGAGTATATAGCCGATGTCAGCATCATCTGCCACGTTTAAAATACCTAATGGGTTAACATTTTCGACCCATTTAAAACCTGCGAACGGTAATGGTTGAGTCATGGCCCATCCGTACAAATTGCTTACATCATAATACATTAAATATTTTTCATCCCTATTTGCTTGATAGCCTTCCTTCATGTAGGGATTATTAGCTTTGGCGTATCGATTACAGCATTGGCTTATTCCACCTCGTATACCTCGCTCTATAAATAAAACTTTGTCTATGTCAGTCAACAATTCTATAGTTTAACCTATAATTAAAAATAATAAAATTTTTTAACAGATAATTAAAATAGTATTAAAAATAAACATACAATGATGATGAAATACATCATGACTAACAAAAAGTATCAATTACTCACCTTTGTATATTTTAGCATAGCGTCCCAAGTTAAGCCGGGTGTTGTGTAGTAATGCGCTGGGTCTAATTGATACGTCTCAATACAATTACAACGGAAATTTTCGAATATTTCAGTAAGAAGCAGTACGTCAGTCTTTAAATATAAATCAGAGTACTGCCCAAGAGTATGAATGTTAAAAGTATCCCAGATATTTTTAGCATGTTCATACTCTTCGTCAGATATATTTGTTTCGTATAAGCTGCTGTAAAAATCTTGTTTTGATGGAAGTTCATTTTCTTTTAGCTTTTCAAGAGAAGAAGTATAATCATACGGGTATACCCCTTTTCTTTTCAACAAGTTTATCTGCGCTACTGTATACTGATCATCTCTAGAAAATACTTTTTCTAGTATTTTTAGTTCGTCTAAATATGATGACAATTCGTCAAGAGACGAGGCCATAAATTTAAAGAAATCAATAAATCGAAGATTAATATCAGTACCCTCTACGTATTTTGTAAACGAAATATATTTTTCTTTTGTCTGCGGTAAAAGCTGAACTCTTCCAGGGAAACACTTGGCTAGTTCTTTTATAAATAAATGTGAATCGTAACCACTCAAGTTATGAAAAGTTACTGGTATCATTCTTGATTCTTGATAGCTAATATTGCACTTGTTGTGGGCAGGACCGCGATATCTGAAAATAAAGAAAATTATACATGACCAACTAAAAATTATTATTATAATAACAAATTACACTTACTTTCCAGTAAAATGACAATGATCTCTAACTTTTATATCATCCAAGTTAAAGGGTTGGTCGCATATATGACACAAAGATGCTTTGTCATACTTAGTTTTTTCTTCAAGAGTCAAATCAATCATTTTCAGGGGATTTTTATATGATTCTTCTAGTTGCAGAGCAAGAAAATAAAGAGCTCGAACAAACCACTGAGCAGGTGTCTCTTCGTCTTCTTTACTTTGTCTATAGCTTTTATATTCTGATTTACTATCGTCATACGAGCACTTGATAAAATAACCAATGCTAAATGCTTTGTGACATTGATAGGCTCGAATACTTTCAACAGGTTCCAATAAGCATTCAAAGTCTGCATATATAACAAAAGGTACACGGTTCTTGTATGTAAAATATTTAAACTCAAGTATGTGCTCATTATTATTTCTGTTAGGTAATGTAATTTTACTCTTGTTTAAATTTTTACAATCAATTTCATGCGCTTCCAACTTTTGCTTGGACCAGAAATAGTGAAGGCAGCGATCACATATATTTGCTGCATGTTCATGTTTAGATAACTGCTTACGTACTAGACGAGATAAATTTTTTATCCATACGTAATGATATTTGTACTCAATATTATCATTGTCGATTAGTCTATTTGGGTTATCTTCTTCTTCACTATCCAGATAAAAATTTTCAACAAGTAAAAGATTGACGTGATTTTTTTGTTTGTTAGTCGTTAAGTGACTTGGAAAAACATCGTATGCGTCACCTTTTTTTTTAAAAAAATATAAATCAACTGAAATATTATTTTGCTTTTCAAATTTAAAAATTTTTTTAGGATTAACAGGAAACTCAATACCATCAAAATTTAACTCTTTTTCATATTTAACATAGTTAGAGACACGATTCGGATTTCTTTTTGCGGGATGTATTGCTGACAGAATAGCCCATTTGAAGCATTGATTATCTACGTTCATTATATTTACACAACCTTGCTTTTTCTTAATATAATCTGGTAAGTCTATAAAAGAACTGCCTCGCATAGGGTTAAGTTTATTAATATTTATAACTAAATTTAAAATTGAACGCAATGCCCAGCCAGACCCTTTATCTTGAAAATCATCCATACTTCTCTCAAGCGGAAGTTGGACATTTACATCAAACCAATTGCTTAAGTCTGTTGTGTGATATACTGCTTCCGATTTTGTATTAAAATATTTTATACCTTCGTTTTAGACACTATCTGTAACTATTACATACTCAGCCGACAATACTGTGTTTACTTTTAATGCTTGATATTTACTAAGAGCACTCTGTACTCGTTTAGCAAACTGTTTTTTAGCGTCTTTGAGAAACTTTTGCAAATCCAAATGTTTTAAATTAACTATCAAAGCTGTGGTGATTCGATTTTCGAATGCACTATTGACATCATGTAGACTTACATGTGCAACATTCTCAACCGCGGGGTCTGTTGCTATACCTTGACCTTGAACGCAATCTGCAATATTTTTTTCAAGTGTATTTGCAGCTGTCATTTCTCGTATGAAAATTTCTGGCTCATTTTCAAATGTTGCAGCTGCTGCTGCTATTTCTTGATCTCTGTCAGATACGAAAACTTCGGATTCATTTGTAAATATGTTTGTTGCCTCTATCACATTTAAGTGATCGTAAAGTAGCTGTCTAACAGAATTTAGTAAGGCTACGGCACATTCAAACTTTTGTTTTTCCGACGTCATTAAACCACATCTTTGACTAAAAATATTAGCTTCCCCGATCACTGTAAGACTATTGTCTAATAATCTTTGAATATGAACAGCATCAACATTACTATTAATTACTTGTCGATATGATTGCCATAGACAATGAGCTACATCTTTGAAATACTGTGCAGTAGCCATAGTTCAATCGTAAAAGGATGTGTATTAGCCACTGGATAGTATAGCAGTGAATTGCTCGAGCGAAGCACGCTGACTATATAGTATAGCAAAATATAAAATTAAGAAAATGCAACAGGGGGCAGAAGTTTACATGAAGAGGAGAATGAGTCGACATAGTGGGGGGGGGGGGGTACTTAAAGAGTATATAATGCAGATGACTTTTGCTGCAGCATTTGTTTTGTTTAATCTGCTGGAATATAAACATGGAATACATTGTAGAGGTTCAGGGGTTTAAGACTGCCAGCAATAATTTTATTATTAAGGAAATTTGTTACATTGAACTTGGAAAAATAGATGTTATGCCAGTTATTATTATGCTCAAGCCACCTTTTGCGTGGGAAAATTTATCAAATAAAGATAAAAGGCAAAATCGATGGTTGACAACTCATTTTCATGGTATTAATTGGAATTTTGGCAACACTTTTTATAAAGAAGGACTTAATGTTTTAAAAAATGAATTGATTGACGCTAAAAAGATTTATGTGAAGGGTCTTGAAAAGAAAAAATATCTTCAAGAGATATTACCATGCAAGTATGTATGTTCGTTCTGAATCATAACATTTCATTAAATGGGTAAGTTATCTATATTATCTTTACTTTTAGAGTTGTTGATATAGCAGAGTATGGATGTCCTGCCCTTGCGATTCTCACCAAAGACTATTTGCCGTGCAAATATCACAGATTTAGTATTGACTCATCATGTGCTATGAAAAATGCATTGGCAATTAGAGACTGGATGTATCACGAGAAAGTTGTCAATCTGGGATATAAAGTCGTTGTCTCTTAGAAAAATCTTTGGATTAACGTTTTTGAACAATGTAATATGAATGCGTGCGTGTATTTTATTATGTTGATAATGAATAATAAACTTTCAATAAAGTATTTTTCAATATAAATTTTTATTTTATTTACATTATACATACATAAATTACAGTAATTTATTATTATAAATCTGAGAGATTTCCCAGTTTTTACTCGCAAGGTTATCGCCTACTCGGCGTAACTTTACATTAATAGGTAGCTCTTCGTTCCTCTGACGCTTTCGAGGGTGCTTTTTTTCATTGTTTTCTTCTTTTTCACCACTTTTTTTTTTTTTTTTTCTTTTTCTTCTTGAACCTTCCTTTTTTTTTCCTCTTCTTTTACTTGTTTATTTTTTTGTGCAGCTTCTTTTTTCAAAATTCTTTCTCTTAATTTTAGTCGCTCATTGATTAATTTTTTTTTTTCTCGCATTACAATTTTTGACATTTCGTTTTTAAGAGCTGTCAAAACTCTTAATTCTAACAAATTTTGATCACCTTCAGTCCATTCATTTACATTATCTGACAATGTTGGTGCTATCGAAGAAGACGGTTGAGATGATGGCGCGTTTTCTGCTGCTATCGTTGCACAAGAAAAGCGTTGGGGTGGCGGGGTAGGTGGTGGCGGTGGTATAACGCTGTCTTCTAAAAACGCTGCAGCTAATATTTCATCACCTTCAGTCCATTCATTTACATTATCTGACAATGTTGGTGCTATCGAAGAAGACGGTTGAGATGATGGCGCGTTTTCTGCTGCTATCGTTGCACAAGAAAAGCGTTGGGGTGGCGGGGTAGGTGGTGGCGGTGGTATAACGCTGTCTTCTAAAAACGCTGCAGCTAATATTTTATCAAAACCTGAGTTTTGATCCAACAACGAAGTCAATGGTAAAAGTGGGGTTTGAAAATTAAAAAAATCCAACAAATCAGATGGTATTTCCTGCATGGGATCTTCATTTCCTATTGACCGAAAATAATAAATATAAATTAAGGAAACGGCATTTATTATACAATAAAATAATAGTAATCATTCTTACCATTTTCTACTGTCGGCATCATATTTTCAAAATCATTTGGTGCTTCTGTGGCTGCAATTTCTACAGCCTCTATCTCAGCTGGTACTTCTGGGACTGAAACTTCTTCTATCTCGGCTGCGGCAAGTGCTTCAAAATTTCTAGCTGAATGTGCTAGAAATCGTCGAAGTTTTCGCTCTTCATACCTCCTAATATCGGAAGCTTTCACCTTCTTCCCTATTATATTACTGAAAATAAAAAAATAAAAAACATATATGTATTTAAAAAAAGAATTTGGCATCATTTCTGCGCCAAAAGAAAAAAGATATATGTATTTAAAAAAGAACTTGGCACCATTTCTGCGTCGAAAGAAACAAAATAGTTAAAACTCTCGGCATCATTTCTGCGCCGAGAGAAAGAAAATAGTTAAAACTCTCGACATCATTTCTGCGCCGAGAGAAAACAGTTAAAACTCTCGACATCATTTCTGCACCAAGAGAAAGAAAATAGTTAGATCTCTCGACATCATTTCTGCGCCGAGAAAAAGAAAACAGAACTCTCGGCATCATTTCTGCGCCGAGAGTGTGGAAAGAAAAAATTTAGAAAAAGTAGATAATATAATTTTAAAGTTGACTAAACTAACTTACCTTGGAAAAGCGTATGTTCCACAGAATGAAGCACTTCGTAAATGCTGCTGATACTCCCAAGGTTGTCAAGTAAATAAGACACACGCGAGTAACAAACTGTCTTACAAGATGACATGGAAGTGCAAAGTTCTCCCTCTATTAGGGCAAAATTGTTTTTTCCAAAGAAATTAGGGAAAGGGTACAGTTTTCCCTTTGAATGATTTTCATTGGATCGAAAAGTATTTTCTTGAGTGAAAGAAGTAGGGGTAGCTGGTATGCCCATTGCAATTTCCTCCACTTAAATATATGAAAGTTGCAAAGTTCTCCCTCTGTTAGGGCAATATTGTTTTTCCAAAGGAATCAGGGAAAGGGTACAGTTTTCCCTTGAACGATTTTCATTGGATTGGAGAGTATGTTCTTGAGTGAAAGAAGTAGGGGTAGTTGGTATGCCCATTGAAATTTCCCCCTCTTAAACATATGAAAGTTTGTGAAAGTGGAAGGGGCAAAGTTTTTCTATTTTCAAGCTACGGGTATATAAGGAAAAGCACTTGATGAAATATTCAAAACAGAATAGTTTTAACCAAGTTATAGCTACTCAACTCAATTTGAAGATGTCTCCTTCCCGTTTGGCACAGCAGATGGAGCTTTTGAACATTAGCTCTGTGGAGACGGTATTTTTTAGAGATGACTTATCCATGGAGACCCTTTTTTACGGAGAGGAGTTTGAGGATGACATCCGTCCTCGATCACCAGCTCGTGACTCACCAGCGTCCCCAACACCATCATTCACGATGGCTTTTGAGGAAAGGCAAGAAGAGTTTTTGCCGCAACCTGACTGTTCAGAAGCTGATTGGGTCATGACTTTTTTCGGTAAGTCAACAATATTTTATATTATTCTTAAATCAATTACATTATTTCTGAGTATAAGTGGCAAACACTCAAAAGATAATGTACTACGTATAAAAATTTGATTTTGTTATAAATATTAAATTTGTTTTAGACTTTGAGGGTAACTTCCTCACGAGTTCGCCGCGGCAAAATTTTGCTGCTGAGGTACCATTCGATCAGATGGAGGTGGAAATGATACCTTTGTCAAGAGAAGGAGAAACATTTTTGATAGAGCTTGAGGAGATGATGAAAGCGTATGAAGGGGACACTTTGTTTCTTGGTAAGATATAAAAATTTAAAAGTTATTTGTATTTTAAATATTCAGTGTTTGTAATAATTTTTAATGTTATTTTAATTTCAGAAAATATGTCCGCTCCAGTTATTGATCTAACGCAATCGCCTGCAATTAATAGGTCAACACCTGAGGTTGACCTGAGATCTCCTATGGTCAGGCCAATTCCCGAGATAGATCTAACATCTCCAGAGGTTGACAGGTCGGTTCCTCTTATTGACCTCACATCACCACAAACTTGTGATGTGGACTCATCGCCAGAAATTATCTATGAAGTGAACAACAAGAGAAAAAGGCTCGAAAAAGAAAGCGAGGGTGTGCATGAGACGAAAAAAGTTTGTCGTAAGCTTTCATTTTAATATTGCATTGTAAAATAAAAAGTTTTGTAAAAATCTAGATAGTAAGCAAAAATAAATAAAGCATAAGTTTGTATATTTCTTATAGAACATTTTCATAACAAAATAAACTAACTTGAAAATAAAAGATATTTCAAAAATTCATTTTCCTTTAAATTTCTAATCCCATATTGTATGTCAAAAATAATGTAGGAAAAATTGAATACACGAAAATATTGAAAATGCTACGAAGAATAAGCAGAATGGAAAAAATTTATAAAGAGAAATGAGAAGAAAGATGCGAAAGTTGAAAAAACAAAATCTGTGGAAAAATCAAAAGATAAAGATTGTAGAATTGTTTAAAAAATCACATTTGTTTAATAAGACTTTTATCAATATGTTGCATAAACCGAGTACAAGCAACTTAATAACTAATGTTGAGTATCAAAAAATTTTTACTAAAGACGATGATAGTAGGAACAAGAAATCTTGGCTTAAAACTTGGTCGATAAGTTAATTATTTTCCTACCACTCCACGTCCCCTATTATCATGTTATGCAAAAAAAAATTTTAGAGAAGAAACCAAAAACATTTGTTGGATGCCTGTAAGATTAGAAAAATGAAATTAAGAGGTCAAGCATGCGCATATAGAAAAAAAAAATATAACAAATATTTTTATAATTCATTCTCCTCGTTCAAATTACACATCATCTCATGTTCCATTTGGCAGCAGCACGAACTCCTACGCGATAAAGTCGCATGCGGTGGAAAAAGCTATCGCAACTCAAAAGAATGCAGGTACGTATAGTAAAAGAAAAAGCCTATTTTCCGAGCATCGCATAATCTCTCAGCAGCGAAGAACAGGCACGAGAGATATCGTCGGTTCTCCTAGTGTAATCTCTCAGCAGAACAGGCAAGTATGGTAAAAAGCGAGAGAGCACCCGTTCCTCATACTTTTTCTCTCTCGTCAGCAGCTACAGTTCGGGGTACTCGGGAATACTTTCACCATCTAACAGCTAACACAGTCATATACGCTAAGAGCGAGATTTATGGCTCTCCATATTTTCATCTCGCAGCAGCTACACTTCAGAAGCAAATCATCGGGGAACAGTTCGGGGGTACTCGGGAACAGAGAGAGAAAAAGCGAATGTGCCCAAACCGCCGTAGCAGTTCGAGCACAGCTGTGCTCGAACCGCCATAGTTTATCTACTCCTAACAACATAGTGTGCTTACTTGGCCTTTTTTTTTTATATTTATTAATTACCAAAATTTTAAACGGCTAATCCCTAACGATTTAGTGCTCTTACTTGGCCTCATTTTTTCTTATTTATCAATTACCAAAATTCCAAGAGGCTAATCCCCAATGACCCAGTGCGCTAACTTGGCCGCACTTGTATTTCATTTATTAATTATTACAATTTCAAGCGGCTATTACCCACTGACCCAGTGCGCTCACTTGGCCTGAATTTTTTATATTTATTAATTACCAAATTTCCAATTGGCTTATTTTCAATGACCCAGTGCAATCCCTGGCCTCCTTTTTTATTCGATTTATTGATTAGCAAAATTCCAAGCGGCTAATTCCCAACGACCCAGTGCGTTTATTTGGCGGCACTTTAATTTTGTTTATTGGTAAGCAAAATCTTAAGCAGCTAATCCCCAACGACCCAGTGCGCTCTTTTGGCCGCACTTTTATTTCATTTATAAACTACCAAAATTTTAGTCGGCTAATTTCCAACGACCCAGTTCGCTTACTTAGACGTACTTTTATTTTATTAATTGGTAAGCAAAATTCGAAGCGGTCAATCCCTAATGAGCTAGTGCACTTACTTTGCTGCTCTTTTATTTTATTTATTGGTAAGAGAAATCTTAAGCAGCTAATTCCTAACGATTTAGTGCGCTTACTTGGCCTTATTTTTTTTTATTTATTAATTACCAAAATTTTGAGAGGCTAATTCATAATGACCTAGTGCGCTTACTTGGCCGCACTTTTAATTTATTCATTGGTAAGCAAAATCTAAAGCGGCTCATTTCTAATGACCCAGTGTGCTTACTTGACCGTACTTTCATTCAATTTATTGGTTAGCAAAAATTCCAAGCGGCCAATCTCCAACGACACAGTGCACTTACTTGGACGTACTTTTATTTTATTAATTGCCAAGAAAAATTCTAAGCGGCTAATTCCCAATAACCCAGTACGATCCTTATCCTCTTTTCTTTTTATTTATTAATTACCAATTTGCCAAGCGGCTAATTCCCAACGACAGAAAACTTACTTGGCCACATTTTAATTTTAATCATTAGTAAGCAAAATCTTTAGCGGATCATTCCCAATGACCCAGTGTGCTTACTTGGACGTACTTTTATTTTATTTATTGGTAATCAATATTCCAAGCGGCTTATCCCCAATGACCTAGTGCGCTTACTTTGCCACACTTTTATTTTATTTATAAATTATCAAAATTCCAAGTGGCTAATACCGAACGACCTAGAGCGCTTACTTGGCCTCACTTCTTTCTATTTATCAATAATTAAAATTAGAAGCGGCTATTTCCCAACGACCCAGTGTGGTTACTTGGCCGCACGTTTATTTTATTTATTAATTACTACGATTCTGAGCGGCTAATGCCTAACGACCCAGTGCGCTTACTTGGCCTCACTTTTCTTCATTTATTAGTTATCAAAATTTCAAACAGCTAATCTTCAACGACCTAGTGCACTTACTTGGCCTCACTTTTTTTCATTTATATATTATTAAAATTCTAAGTGGCTAATCCGCACGACCCAGTGCGCTTACTAGGCCTCACTTTTTCTTATTTATTAATTACCAAATTTCCAAGCGGCTAAATTACAATGACCCAGTGCAATCCTTGGCCTCTTTTTTTATTTTATACATCAATTACCAAAATTCTAAGCGGCTTATTCCCAACGACCCAGTGCGCTCACTTGGTGGCACTTTAATTTTGTTTATTGGTAAGCAAAATCTTAAGCAGCCAATCCCCAACGACCCAGTGCGCGTTTTTGGCTGCACTTTTAATTCATTTACTAATCACCAAAATTCCAAGCGGCTAATTTCCAATGACTCAGTGTGCTTACTAGGCCTCACTTTTTTATATTTACTGGGTACCAAAATTGTAAACGGCTAATCCCTAACAATATAAGTCTGCTTACTTGGCCTCATTTTTTTTTATTTATCGAATACGAAAATTCCAAGAGGCTAATCCCCAATGACCTGGTGCGCTTACTTGGCAGATTTTTTATTTTATTTATTAAATATTACAATTTCAAGCGGCTAATACTTAACAACACAGTACGGCTACTTGGCAACTCTTTTATTTTATTAATTAATTACCAAAATTCTAAGAGGCTAATCTTCAACGACCCAATGCGCTTACTTAGCCTCACTTTTTTTTATTTTTTTATCACCAAAATTCCAAGCGGCTAATTTTCGACGAGCCAGTGTGCTTACTTGGCCTCACTTATTTATATTTATTAATAACTTAAATTTTAAACGGCTAATCCCTAACGATTCAGTGCGCTTATTTGGCCTCACTTTTTTTAATTTATCAATTACCGAAATTCCAAGAGGCTCATTTTCAATGACCCAGTGCACTGACTTGGCAGCACTTTTATTTTATTTATTAATTATTACATATTTAAGCCGCTAATACCCAACGACCCAGTATGACTACTTGGCAACTCTTTTATTTTATTAATTAATTACTAAAATTCTAAGCGGCTAAACTTCAACGACCCAATGCGCTTACTTAGCCTCACTTTTTTTTATTATTTATCACCAGAATTCCAAGTGGCTAATTTTCAACGAGCCAGTGTGCTCACTTGGCCTCACTAACTTATATATTCAGTTATAACTTAAATTTTAAGCGGCTAATCCCTAACGATTTAGTGCGCTTACTTGGCCTCACTTTTTTTAATTTATCAATTACCGGAATTCCAAGAGGCTGATCTTTAATGACCCAGTGTGCTTACTTTGCCGTACTTTTATTTGATTTATTGGTTATCACAATTTTAAGCGGTACATCCCCAACGACCTAGTCCGCTTACTTGGCTTCACTTTTTCTCATTTATTTATTACCAAATCTCCAAGCGGCTAATTTACAATGAACCAGTGCAATCCTTGGCCTTTTCTTTCATTTTATTTATTAATTACCAAAATTCTAAGCAGCTAATCGCCAACGACCTAAATCACTTTTAGCCTCACTGTTTTTTATTTATTAATTACCAAAATTCAAAGTGGCTGATTTCCATTAACATGGTGTGCTCACTTGGACTCACTTGATTATTTTATTAATTTTTAAAATTACAAACGGCTAATTCTCAACGACCTAGTGCACTTACTCGGCCTCACTTTTTTTTATTTATTAATTACCAAAATTCTAAGTAGCTAATCCCGATTGACATGGTGTGCTTACTTAGCCTTACATTTTTATATTTATTAATTATTAATATTCCATGCGGCTAATCCCCAATGACCCAGTGCGCTTACTTGGCAGCGCTTTTATTTTATTTATTCAATATTACAATTTCAAGCGGCTAATACTCAACGACCCAGAACGGCTACTTAGCCACACTTCTATTTTTTCAATTAATTACCAGAATTCTAAGCGACTTATCCCCAACGACCTAATGCGCTTACTCAGCCTTACTTTCTTTTATTTTTTTATTACCAAAATTCCAAGCGGCTAATTTTCAACGACTCAGTGTGCTTACTTGGCCTAACTTATTTATATTTATTAATAACCAAAATTTTAAACGGCTAATCCCTAACAATTAAGTGCGCTTACTTAGCCTCACTTTTTTTTTATTTATCAATTACCAAAATTCCATGAGGCTAATCCCCAATGACCCAGTGTGCTTACTTGGCCGTACTTTTATTTGATATATTGGTTAGCACAATTTCACGCGGCACATACCCAACGACCCAGTGCGCTTACTCGGCCTCACTTTTTCTCATTTATTAATTACCAAATCTCCAAGCGGCTAATTCACATTGAACCAGTGCAATCCTTGGTTTCTTTTTATATTTTATTTATTAATAACCAAAATTCTAAACGGCTAATCCCCAACGACCTAATGCATTTTCGGCCTCACTGTTTTTGATTTATTATTTACCAAAATTCAAAGTGGCTAATCTCCAATGACATAGTGTGCTTACTTGGCCTTACTTTTTTTTATTTATTAATTACCAAAATTACAAACGGATAATCCTCAACGACCTAGTGAACTTACTCGGCCTAACTTTTTTTTATTTATTTATTACAAAAATTCTAAGTGGCTAATCCCCATTGACATGGTGTGCTTACTTGGCCTTACTTTTTTATATTTTTCAATTATTAATATTCCATGCGGCCAATCCCTAATGAGCCAGTGCGCTTACTTGGCCGCACTTTTATTTTATTTATTAATTAATACAATTCCAAGCGGCTATTACCCAACGACCCAGGGCGCTTATTTGGCCTCACTTTTTTTTATTTATTAATTATCTAAATTCCAAGCGGCTCATTCCTAACAACATAGTGTGCTTACTTGGCCTAACTTTTTTATATTTATTAATTACCAAAATTTTAAACGGCTGATCCCTAACCATTTAGTGCGCTTACTTGGCCTCATTTCTTTTTATTTATCAATTACCAAAATTCCAAGAGGCTAATACTCAATGACCCAGTACGCTTACTTGGCAGCACTTTTATTTTATTTATTGATTATTACAATTTCAAGCGGCTAATACCCCACGACTCAGTACGGCTACTTGGCCACACTTTTATTTTATTAATTAATTACCGAAATTCTAAGCGGCTAATCCCCAACGAACCGATGCGCTTACTTAGCCTCACTTTTTTTTATTTTTATATTACTAATACTTCAAGCGGCTAATTTCTATTGACCCAGTGTGCTTACTTGCCTCCCTTATTTATATATAATAATAACCAAAATTTTAAACGGCTAATCCCTGACAGTTTATTGCGCTTACTTGGCCTCAATATTTTTTATTTATCAATTACCGAAATTTCAAGAGACTAATTTCCAATGACCCAGTGCGCTCACTTGGCCTATTTTTTTTAAATTTATTAATTACCAAATTTCCGAATGGCTTATTTTCGATGACCTAGTGCAATTCTTGGCCTTCTGTTTTATTTTATTTATTTATTACCAAATTTCCAAGTGACTAATTCCCAACGACTCAATGCGTTTATTTGGTGGCACTTTAATTTTGTTTATTGGTAAGCGAAATCTTAAACAGCTAATCCCCAACGACCCAGTGCGTTTTTTTGGCCGCACTTTTATTTCATTTATAAATTCTCAAAATTTCAATCGGCTAATTTCTAACGACCCATTTCGCTTACTTGGACGTACTTTTATTTAATTAATTGGTAAGCAAAATTCGAAGCGGTCAATCCCTAATGACCCAGGGCGCTTACTTGGCCGCACTTTTAATTTATTCATTGGTAAGCAAAATCTAAAGTGGCTAATTTCTCATGACCTAGTGTGCTTACTTCGCGGTACTTTTATTTAATTCATTGGTTAGCAAAATTACAAGCGGCTAATCTCCAACGACCCAGTGCACTTACTTGAACGTACTTTAATTTTATTAATTGGTAAGCAAAATTCCGAACGGCCAATCCCTAATGACCGAGTGCGCTTACTTGGCTGCTTTTTTATTTTCTTTAATGGTAAGCAAAATCTTAAGCGGCTAATCCCAAATGACCCAGTGTGCTTACTTGGCCTGACTTATTTATATTTATTAATTACCAAAATCTTAAACGGCTAATCCCTAACGATTTAGTGCGCTTACTTGGCCTCACTTTCTTTTATTTATCAATTACCAAAATTCCGAGATGCTAATCCCCAATGACCCAGTGTGCGTACTAAGCCGTACTTTTATTTGATTTATTGGTTAGCACAATTTCAAGCAGCACATCCCCAACGACCGAGTGCGCTTACTCGGCCTTACTTTTTCTCATTTATTAATTACCAAATCTCCAAGCGGCTAATTTACAATGAACCAGTGCAATCCTTGGCCTCTTTTTATATTTTATTTATTAATAACCAAAATTCTAAACAGCTAATCTCTAACGATCTAATGCACTTTCGGCCTCACTGTTTTTTATTTATTTATTACCAAAATTCAAAGTGGCTAATCTCCTATGACATGGTGTGCTTACTTGGCCTCACTTCTTTTTATTTATCAATAATTAAAATTTAAAGCGGCTATTTCCAAACGACCGAGTGTGGTTACTTGGCCACACGCATATTTTATTTATTAATTACTACGATTCTAAGCGGCTAATGCCCAACGACCCAGTGCGCTTACTTGGCCTCACTTTTTTTCATTTATTAATTACCAAAATTACAAACAGCTAATCCTTAACGACCTAGTGCACTTACTTGGCCTCACGTTTTTTCATTGATTAATTATTAAAATTCTAAGTGGCTAATCCCCAACGACCCAGTGTGCTCATTTGGCGGCACTTATATTTTGTTTATTGGTAAGCAAAATCTCAAGCAGCCAATACCTATCGACCCAGTGCGCGTTTTTGGCTGCACTTTTATTTCATTTATTAATTACCAAAATTCCAAGCGGCTAATTTCAAACGACCCAGTGTGCTTACTCGGCCTTACTTTTTTATATTTACTGAGTACCAACATTGTAAACGTCTTATCCATAACGATTTAGTGCACTTACTTGGCCTCACTTTTTTTTATTTATCAATTACCGAAATTCCAAGAGGCTAATCCCCAATGACCCAGTGTGCTTACTTGGCCGTACTTTTATTTGATTTATTTGTTAGCACAATTTAAAGCGGCACATCCTCTACGACCCAGTGCGCTTACTCGGCCTCACTTTTTCTCATTTATTAATTACCAAATCTTTAAGCGGCTAATTTACAATGAACAAGTGCAATCCTTGGCCTCTTTTTATATTTTGTTTATTAATAACCAAAACTCTGAACGGCTAATCCCCAACAACCTAATGCACTTTCGGCATCACTGTTTTTTATTTATTAATTACCAAAATTCAATGTGGCTAATCTCCAATGACATGGTGTGCTTTCTTGGCCTCCTTTTTTTTTTATTTATCAATTACCAAAATTACAAACGGCTAATCCTTAACGACCTAGTGAACTTACTTGGCCTCATTTCTTTTTACTTATCAATTACCAAAATTCCAAGAGGCTAATACCCAATGACCCAGTGCGCTTACTTGGCAGCACTTTTATTTTATTTATTAATTATTACAATTTTAAGCGGCTAATACCCAACGAACCAGTACGGCTACTTGGCAACTCTTTTATTTTATTAATTAATTACCAAAATTCTAAGCGGCTAATCTTCAACGACCCAATGCGCTTACTTAGCCTCACTTTTTTTTATTTTTTTATCACCAAAATTCCAAGCGGCTAATTTTCAACGACCTAGTGTGCTTACTTAGCCTCACTTATTTATATTTATTAATTACCAAAATTTTAAACGTCGAATCCCTAACGATTTAGTGCACTTACTTGGCCTCACTTTTTTTTATTTATCAATTACCGAAATTCCAAGAGGCTAATCCCCAATGACCCAGTGTGCTTACTTGGCCGTACTTTTATTTGATTTATTGGTTAGCACAATTTAAAGCGGCACATCCCCAACGACCCAGTGCGCTTACTCGGCCTCACTTTTTCTCATTCATTAATTACCAAATCTCCAAGTGGCTAATTTACAATAAACCAGCGCAATCCTTGGCCTTTTTTTTTATTTTATTTATTAATAACCAAAATTCTTAGCAGCTTATCCCCAACGACCTAATGCACTCTCGGCCTCACTGTTTTTTATTAAATAATTACCAAAATTCAAAGTAGCTAATCTCGATTGCCATGGTGTGCTAACTTGGCATCACTTTTTTTTATTTATTAATTACCAAAATTACAAACGGCTAATCCTAAATAACCTAGTGAACTTACTTGGCCTTACTTTTTTTTATTTATTAATTACCAAAATTTTAAGTGGCTTATCCGTATTGACATGGTGTGCTTAATTGGCCTTACTTTTTTAAATTTATTAATTATTGAAATTCTATGCGGCCAATCCCAAATGACCCAGTGCGCTTACTTGGCCGCACTTTTATTTATTTATTAATTATCTCAATCCCAAGCGGCTAATTCCTAACAACATAGTGTGCCTACTTGACCTAACTTTTTTATATTTATTAATTACCAAAATTTTAAACGGCTAATCTCTAACGATTTAGTGCGCTTACTTGACCTCATGCTTTTTTTATTTATCAATTACCGAAATTCCAAGAGGCAAATTCCCAATGACCCAGTGCGCTTACTTGGCAGCACTTTTGTTTTATTTATTAATTATTTCAATTTCAAGCGGCTAATACCCAACGACCCAGTACGGCTACTTGGCCACAATTCTATTTTATTAATTACTTACCAAAATTCTAAGCGGCTAATCACCAACGACCAAATGCGCTTACTTAGCCTCACTTTTTTTTATTTTTTTATTACCATAATTCCGAACGGCTAATTTCCAACGACCCAGTGTGCTTACTTGGCCTCACCTATTAATATTTATTACTTACCAAAATTTTGAACGGCTAATCCCTAACGATTTAGTTCGCTTACTTGGCCTCACTTTTTTTTAATTATCAATTCTCTAAATTCCAAGAGGCTAATTCCCAATAACCCAGTGCGCTTACTTGGCCGCACTTTTATTTTATTTATTAATTAATACAATTTCAAGCGGCTATTACCTAACGACCCAGTGCGCTTACTTGGTCTAACTTTTTTTTATTTATTAATTATCTAAATTCCAAGAGGCTAATTCTTAATGACCCAGTGCGCTTACTTGGCAGCACTTTTATTTTATTCATTAATTACCAAAAGTCTAAGTGGCTCATCCCCAACAAATTTATGCGCTCACTTAGCCTTACTTTCTTTAATTTTTTTATTACCAAATCTCTAAGCGGCTTATTTTCAACGACCCAGTGTGCTTTTTTCGCCGCATTTTTATTACATTTATAAATAACTAAAATTTAAATCGGCTTATTATCAATGACTCATTATCTTACTTGGACGTACTTTTATTTTATTAATTAATAAGCAAAATTCGAAGCGGCCAATCCCTAATGACCCAGTGCGCCTACTTATCTGCACTTTTATTTTATTTATTGGTGAGCAAAAACTTAAGCTGCTAATTCCTAACAATTTAGCACGCTCACTTGGCCTTACTTTCTTTTATTTATTAATTACCAAAATTCCGAGTGCTAATCTCTAATGACCCAGTGCGTGGCCTCACTTTTTTTTATTCATCAATTACCGAAATTCTAAGAGGCTTATCCCCAATGACCCAGTATGCTTACTTGGCCGTCCTCTTATTTGATTTATTAGTTAGCACAATTTTCAGCGGCACATCCCCAACGACCCAGTGAGCTTACTTGGCCTCGCTTTTCTTTATTTATTTATGATTTAAATTCTAAGCGGCTAATCCCCAACGACCCAGTGCGCTTACTTGGCCCCTTTTTCCTAAATTTATTAATTACCAAATTTCCTATTGGCTAATTTTTAATGACCCGGTGCAATCCTTGGCCTCCTTTTTTATTTTATATATTTATTACCAAAATTCCAAGCGGCTAATTTTCAACGACCCAGTGCGCTTTTTTCGCCGCATTTTTATTACATTTATAAATTACCAAAATTTAAATCGGCTTATTATCAATGACTTATTATCTTACTTGGACGTACTTTTATTTTATTAATTAATAAGCAAAAATCGTAGTGGCCAATCCCTAATGACCCAGTGCGCCTACTTATCTGCACTTTTATTTTATTTATTGGTGAGCAAAAACTTAAGCTGCTAATTCCTAACAATTTAGCGCGCTCACTTGGCCTTACTTTTTTTTATTTATTAATTACCAAAATTCCGAGTGCTAATCTCTAATGACCCAGTGCGCTTACTTGGCCGCATTTTTAATTTATTTATTGGTAAGAAAAATCTAAAGCGGCTTATTCCCAATGACCCAGTGTGCTAAGTTGGCCGTACTTTTATTTAATTTATAGGTTAGCAAAATTTCAAGCGGACAATCTCCAACGACCCAGTGCGCTTACTTAGACGTACTTTTATTTTATTAATTGGGAAGCAAAATTCAAAGCGGCCAATCTCTAATGACCCAGTGCGCTTACTTGGCAGCACTTTCATTTAATTTATTGGTAAGCAAAATCTTAAGCGGCTAATTCTGATGACCTAGTGTGCTTATTTGTAAGCGGCTTATCTCCAACGACCAAATGCGCTTACTTAGCCTCACTTTTTTTTATTTTTTTATTACCAAAATTTCAAGCAGCTAATTTTTAACGACCCAGTGTGCTTACTTGGCCTCACTTATTTATATTTATTAATTACCAAAATTTTAAACGGCTAATCCCTAACGATTTAGTGCGCTTACTTGGCCTCATTTTTTTTGATTCATCAATTACCGAAATTTCAAGATGCTAATCCCCAATGACCCAGTGTGCTGACTTGGCCGTACTTTTTTCTATTTTTTGAGTACCAACATTGTAAACGGCTGATCCCTAACGATTTAGTGCGCTTACTTGGCCTCATTTTTTTTTTTATTTATCAAATACCAAAATTTCAAGAGGGTCATCCCCACTGACCCAGTGCGCTGACTTGGCAGCAATTTTATTTTATTTATTAATTATTACAATTTTAAGCGTCTAATACCCAACGACCCAGTACGGCTACTTGGCCACACTTCTATTTTATTAATCAATTAGCAAAATTCTAAACGGCTATTCCCCAACAACCAAATGCGCTTACTTAGCCTCACTTTTTTTTTTTTTTTTATTACCAAAATTCCAAGCGGCTAATTTCCAACGACCTAGTGTGCTTACTTAGCCTCACTTATTTATATTTATTAATTACCAAAATTTTAAACGTCGAATCCCTAACGATTTAGTGCGCTTACTTGGCCTCACTTTTTTTTATTTATCAATTACCGAAATTCCAAGAGGCTAATCCCCAATGACCCAGTGTGCTTACTTGGCCGTACTTTTATTTGATTTATTGGTTAGCACAATTTAAAGCGGCACATCCCCAACGACCCAGTGCGCTTACTCGGCCTCACTTTTTCTCATTCATTAATTACCAAATCTCCAAGTGGCTAATTTACAATAAACCAGCGCAATCCTTGGCCTTTTTTTTTATTTTATTTATTAATAACCAAAATTCTTAGCAGCTTATCCCCAACGACCTAATGCACTCTCGGCCTCACTGTTTTTTATTAAATAATTACCAAAATTCAAAGTAGCTAATCTCGATTGCCATGGTGTGCTAACTTGGCATCACTTTTTTTTATTTATTAATTACCAAAATTACAAACGGCTAATCCTAAATAACCTAGTGAACTTACTTGGCCTTACTTTTTTTTATTTATTAATTACCAAAATTTTAAGTGGCTTATCCGTATTGACATGGTGTGCTTAATTGGCCTTTCTTTTTTAAATTTAATAATTATTGAAATTCTATGCGGCCAATCCCAAATGACCCAGTGCGCTTACTTGGCCGCACTTTTATTTATTTATTAATTATCTCAATCCCAAGCGGCTAATTCCTAACAACATAGTGTGCCTACTTGACCTAACTTTTATATATTTATTAATTACCAAAATTTTAAACGGCTAATCTCTAACGATTTAGTGCGCTTACTTGACCTCATGCTTTTTTTATTTATCAATTACCGAAATTCCAAGAGGCAAATTCCCAATGACCCAGTGCGCTTACTTGGCAGCACTTTTGTTTTATTTATTAATTATTTCAATTTCAAGCGGCTAATACCCAACGACCCAGTACGGCTACTTGGCCACAATTCTATTTTATTAATTACTTACCAAAATTCTAAGCGGCTAATCACCAACGACCAAATGCGCTTACTTAGCCTCACTTTTTTTTATTTTTTTATTACCATAATTCCGAACGGCTAATTTCCAACGACCCAGTGTGCTTACTTGGCCTCACCTATTAATATTTATTACTTACCAAAATTTTGAACGGCTAATCCCTAACGATTTAGTTCGCTTACTTGGCCTCACTTTTTTTTAATTATCAATTCTCTAAATTCCAAGAGGCTAATTCCCAATAACCCAGTGCGCTTACTTGGCCGCACTTTTATTTTATTTATTAATTAATACAATTTCAAGCGGCTATTACCTAACGACCCAGTGCGCTTACTTGGTCTAACTTTTTTTTATTTATTAATTATCTAAATTCCAAGAGGCTAATTCTTAATGACCCAGTGCGCTTACTTGGCAGCACTTTTATTTTATTCATTAATTACCAAAATTCTAAGTGGCTCATCCCCAACAAATTTATGCGCTCACTTAGCCTTACTTTCTTTAATTTTTTTATTACCAAATCTCTAAGCGGCTTATTTTCAACGACCCAGTGTGCTTACTTGCCTCACTTATTTATATTTATTAATTACCAAAATTTTAAACGGCTAATCCTTAACGAATTAGTGCGCTTACGTGGCCTCACTTTTTTTTATTCATCAATTACCGAAATTCTAAGAGGCTTATCCCCAATGACCCAGTATGCTTACTTGGCCGTCCTCTTATTTGATTTATTAGTTAGCACAATTTTCAGCGGCACATCCCCAACGACCCAGTGAGCTTACTTGGCCTCGCTTTTCTTTATTTATTTATGATTTAAATTCTAAGCGGCTAATCCCCAACGACCCAGTGCGCTTACTTGGCCTCTTTTTTCTAAATTTATTAATTACCAAATTTCCTATTAGCTAATTTTTAATGACCCAGTGCAATCCTTGGCCTCCTTTTTTATTTCATATATTTATTACCAAAATTCCAAGCGGCTAATTTCCAACGACCCAGTGCGCTTTTTTCACCGCATTTTTATTACATTTATAAATTACTTAAATTTAAATCGGCTTATTATCAATGATTCATTATCTTACTTGGACGTACTTTTATTTTATTAATTAATAAGCAAAATTCAAAGCGGCCAATCCCTAATGACCCAGTGCGCCTACTTATCTGCACTTTTATTTTATTTATTGGTGAGCAAAAACTTAAGCTGCTAATTCCTAACAATTTAGCACGCTCACTTGGCCTTACTTTCTTTTATTTATTAATTACCAAAATTCCGAGTGCTAATCTCTAATGACCCAGTGCGTGGCCTCACTTTTTTTTATTCATCAATTACCGAAATTCTAAGAGGCTTATCCCCAATGACCCAGTATGCTTACTTGGCCGTCCTCTTATTTGATTTATTAGTTAGCACAATTTTCAGCAGCACATCCCCAACGACCCAGTGAGCTTACTTGGCCTCGCTTTTCTTTATTTATTTATGATTTAAATTCTAAGCGGCTAATCCCCAACGACCCAGTGCGCTTACTTGGCCCCTTTTTCCTAAATTTATTAATTACCAAATTTCCTATTGGCTAATTTTTAATGACCCGGTGCAATCCTTGGCCTCCTTTTTTATTTCATATATTTATTACCAAAATTCCAAGCGGCTAATTTTCAACGACCCAGTGCGCTTTTTTCGCCGCATTTTTATTACATTTATAAATTACCAAAATTTAAATCGGCTTATTATCAATGACTTATTATCTTACTTGGACGTACTTTTATTTTATTAATTAATAAGCAAAAATCGTAGTGGCCAATCCCTAATGACCCAGTGCGCCTACTTATCTGCACTTTTATTTTATTTATTGGTGAGCAAAAACTTAAGCTGCTAATTCCTAACAATTTAGCGCGCTCACTTGGCCTTACTTTTTTTTATTTATTAATTACCAAAATTCCGAGTGCTAATCTCTAATGACCCAGTGCGCTTACTTGGCCGCATTTTTAATTTATTTATTGGTAAGAAAAATTTAAAGCGGCTTATTCCCAATGACCCAGTGTGCTAAGTTGGCCGTACTTTTATTTAATTTATAGGTTAGCAAAATTTCAAGCGGACAATCTCCAACGACCCAGTGCGCTTACTTAGACGTACTTTTATTTTATTAATTGGGAAGCAAAATTCAAAGCGGCCAATCTCTAATGACCCAGTGCGCTTACTTGGCAGCACTTTCATTTAATTTATTGGTAAGCAAAATCTTAAGCGGCTAATTCTGATGACCTAGTGTGCTTATTTGTAAGCGGCTTATCTCCAACGACCAAATGCGCTTACTTAGCCTCACTTTTTTTTATTTTTTTATTACCAAAATTTCAAGCAGCTAATTTTTAACGACCCAGTGTGCTTACTTGGCCTCACTTATTTATATTCATTAATTACCAAAATTTTAAACGGCTAATTCCTAACGATTTAGTGCGCTTACTTGGCCTCACTTTTTTTTATTTATCAATTACCGAAATTCCAAGAGGCTAATCCCCAATGACCCAGTGTGCTTACTTGGCCGTACTTTTATTTGATTTATCGGTTAGCATAATTTCAAGCGGCACATCCCCTACGACCCAGTGCACTTACTTGGCCTCACTTTCTCTTATTTATCAATTACCAAATCTTCAAGCGGCTAATTTACAATAAACTAGTTTAATCCTTGGCCTCTTCTTTTATTCTATTTATTAATTACCAAAATTCTAAGCAGCTAATCGCCAACGACCTAATGCACTTTTAGCCTCACTGTTTTTTATTTATTAATTACCAAAATTCAAAATGGCTAATTTCTATTAACATGGTTTTCTTACTTTGCCTTACTTATTTATTTTATTAATTACCAAAATTACAAACGGCTAATTCTCAATGACCTAGTGCACTGACTCGGCCTCACTTTTTTTTATTCATTAATTACCAAAATTCTAAGTGGCTAATCCCGATTGATATGGTGTGCTTACTTAGCCTTACTTTTTTATATTTATTACTTATAAATATTTCATGCGGCCAATTCCCAATGACCCAGTGCGCTTACTTGGCAGCACTCTTATTTAATTTATTAAATATTACAATTTTAAGCGGCTAATACCCAACGATTTAGAACGGCTACTTGGCCACACTTCTATTTTATTATTAAATTACCAAAATTCTAAGCAGCTAATCCCAAACGACCAAATGCGCTTACTTAGCCTCACTTTTTTTTATTTTTTTATTACCGAAATTCCAAGCGTCTAACTTCCAACGACTCAGTGTGCTTACTTGGCCTCACTTATTTATATTTATTAATTACCAAAATTTAAACGGCTAATCCCTAACAATTAAGTGCATTTACTTGGCCTCACTTTTTTTTATTTATCAATTAACAAAGTTCCAAGAGGCTAATCCCTAATGACCCAGTGTGCTTACTTGGCCGTACTTTTATTTGATTTATTGGTTAGCACAATTTCAAGCGGCACATCCCCAACGACCCAGTGCGCTTACTCGGCCTCACTTTTTCTCATTTATTAATTACCAAATCTCCAAGCGGCTAATTTACATTGAACCAGTGCAATCCTTGGCCTTTTTTTACATTTCATTTATTAATAACCAAAATTCTAAACGGCTAATTTCCAACGACCTAATGCACTTTCGGCCTCACTGTTTTTTATTTATTATTCACCAAAATTCAAAGTGGCTGATCTTCAATGACATTGTGTGCTTACTTGGCCTCACTTTTTTTTATTTATCAATTACCAAATTTACAAACGGCTAATCCTCAACGACCTAGTGAACTTACTCGGGCTCACTTTTTTTTATTTATAAATTACCAAAATTCTAAGCGGCTAATCCCCAATGACCCAGTGCGCTTACTTGGCCTTTTTTTTTAAATTATTTATTACCAAATTTCCAATTGGCTTATTTTCATTGACCCAGTGCAATTCTTAGCCTCCTGTTTTATTTTATTTATTTATTACCAAAAACTCAAGCGTTTAATTCTCAACGACCCAATGCGTTTATTTAGTGGCACTTTAATTTTGTTTATTGGTAAGCGAAATCTTAAGCAGCTTATCCCCAACGACCCAGTGCACTTTTTTGGCCGCACTTTTATTTCATTTATAAATTATCAAAATTTCAATTGGCTAATTTCTAACGACCCAGTGCACTTACTTAAACGTACTTTTATTTTATTAATTGGTAAGCAAAATTCCGAACGGCCAATCCCTAATGACCGAGTCTGCTTACTAGGCTGCTTTTTCATTTTATTTAGTGGTAAGCAAAATCTTAAGCGGCTAATCCCAAATGACCCAGTGTGCTTACTTGGCCTCACTTATTTATATTTATTAATTACCAAAATTTCAGACGGCTAATCCCTAACGATTTAGTGCGCTTACTTGGCCTCACTTTTTTTGATTTATCAATTACCGAAATTCCAAGATGCTAATCCCCAATGACCCAGTGCGCTTACTTGGCCGTACTTTTTCTCATTTAATAATTACCAAATCTCCAAGCGGCTAATTTACAATAAACCAGTGCAATTTTTGGCCTCTTTTGATATTTTATTTATAAATAACTAAAATTCTAAACGGCTAATCCCTAACGACCTAATGCACTTTCAGCCTCACTGTTTTTGCTTTATTAATTACCAAAATTCAAAGTGGCTAATCTTCCATGACATGGTGTGCTTACTTGGCCTTACTTCTTTCTATGTATCAATAATTAAAATTTAAAGCGGCTATTTCACAACGACCCAGTGTGGTTACTTGGCCGCACGTTTATTTTATTTATTAATTACTACAATTCTAAGCGGCTAATGCCGAACGACCCAGTGCGCTTACTTGGCCTCACTTTTTTACATTTATTAATTACAAAAATTACAAACAGCTAATCCTCAACTACCTAGTGCACTTACTCGGCCTCACTTTTTTTCATTTATTAATTATTAAAATTCTAAGCGGCTAATGCCGAACGACCCAGTGCGCTTACTTGGCCTCACTTTTTTACATTTATTAATTACCAAAATTACAAACAGCTAATCCTCAACTACCTAGTGCACTTACTCGGCCTCACTTTTTTTCATTTATTAATTATTAAAATTCTAAGTGGCTAATCTCCAATGACCCAAAGCACTTACTTGGCAGCACTTTTATTTTATTCATTAATTATTACAATTTCAAGTGGCTAATACCCAACGACCCAGTACGGCTACTTGGCCACACTTTTATTTTATTAATTAATTACCAAAATTCTAAGCAGCTCATCCCCAACGAACTGATGCGCTTACTTAGCCTTACTTTCTTTAATTTTTTTATTACCAAAATTCTAAGCGGCTAATTTCCAACGACCCAGTGTGCTTACTTGCCTCACTTATTAATATTTATTTATTACCAAAATTTTAAACGGCTAATTCTTAACGAATTAGTGCGCTTACATGGCCTCACTTTTTTTTATTCATCAATTACCGAAATTCTAAGAGGCTTATCCCCAATGACCCAGTATGCTTACTTGGCCGTCCTCTTATTTGATTTATTAGTTAGCACAATTTTCAGCGGCACATCCCCAACGACACAGTGAGCTTACTTGGCCTCGCTTTTCTTCATTTATTAATGATTTAAATTCTAAGCGGCTAATCCCCAACGACCCAGTGCGCTTACTTGGCCTCTTTTTTTTAAATTTATTAATTACTAAATTTCCTATTGGCTAATTTTTAATGACTCAGTGCAATTCTTGGCCTCCTTTTTTATTTTATATATTAATTACCAAAATTCCAAGCGGCTATTTTCCAACGATTCAGTGCGCTTTTTTGGCCGCACTTTCATCACATTTATAAATTACCAAAATTTCAATCAGCTTATTTTCAACGACTTATTATCTTACTTGGACGTACTTTTATTTTATTAATTAATCAGCAAAATTCGAAGTGGCCAATCCCTAATGACCCAGTGCGCTTACTTATCTGCACTTTTATTTTATTTATTGGTGAGCAAAAACTTAAGCGGCTAATTCCTAACAATTTAATGCGCTCACTTGGCTTTACTTCCTTTTATTTACTAATTACCAAAATTCCGAGTGCTAATCTCTAATGACATAGTGCGCTTACTTGGCCGCACTTTTAATTTATTTATTGGTAAGACTAATCTAAAGCGGCTTATTGCCAATGACCCAGTGTGCTAAGTTGGCCGTACTTTTATTTAATTTATAGGTTAGCTAAATTACAAGCGGACAATCTCCAACAACTTAGTGCGCTTACTTAGACGTACTTTTATTTTATTAATTGGGAAGCAAAATTGTAAGCGGCCAATTTCTAATGACCCAGTCCGCTTACTTGGCAGCACTTTTATTTCATTTATTGGTAAGCAAAATCTTAAGCTGCTAATTCTAATGACCTAGTGTGCTTATTTGTAAGCGGCTTATCCCCAACGACCAAAAGCGCTTACTTAGCCTCACTTTTTTTTATTTTTTTATTACCAAAATTTCAAGCGGCTAATTTCCAACGACCCAGTGTGCTTACTTGGCCTCACTTATTTATATTTATTAATTACCAATATTTCAAACGGCTAATTCCTAACGATTTAGTGCGCTTACTTGGCCTCACTTTTTTTTATTTATCAATTACCGAAATTCCAAGAGGCTAATCCCCAATGACCCAGTGTGCTTACTTGGCCGTACTTTTATTTGATTTATTGGTTAGCACAATTTCAAGCGGCAAATCCCCAACGACTCAGTGCGCTTACTCGGCCTCACTTTTTCTCATTTATTAATAACCAAATCTCTAAGCGGCTAATTTACAATAAACCAGTGCAATCCTTGGCCTCTTTATACATTTTATTTATTAATAACCAAAATTCTAATCGGCTAATCCCCAACGACCTAATGCACTTTCGGCCTCACTGTATTTTATTTATTAATTACCAAAATTCGAAGTGGCTTATCTCCAATGACATTGTGTGCTTACTTGGCCTTAGTTTTTTTTATTTATTAATAACCAAAATTACAAACGGCCAGTCCTCAACGACCTAGTAAACTTACTCGGCCTCACTTTTTTTTATTTATTAATTACCAAATTTCTAAGTGGCTAATCCCCATTGACATGGTGTGCTTACTTGGCCTGACTTTTTTATATTTATTTATTATCAATATTCTATGCGGCCAATCCCCACTTACCCAGTGCGCTTACTTGGCCTTACTTTTTTTTATTTATTAACTATCTAAATTCCAAGCAGCTAATCCCTAACAACATAGTGTGCCTACTTGGCCTACTTTTTTTATATTTATTATTTACAAAAATTTTAAACGGCTAATCCCTTACGATTTAGTGCGCTTACTTGGCCTCATTTTTTTTTTAATTATCAATTACCAAAATTCCAAGAGGCTAATTCCCAATGACACAGTGGGCTTACTTGGCAGCACTTAAATTTTATTTATTAATTATTACAATTACAAGCGGCTAATACCCAACGACCCAGTACGGCTACTTGGCCACAATTTTATTTTATTAATTAATTACCAAAATTTTAAGCGGCTAATCCTTAACGACCAAATGCGCTTACTTAGCCTCACTTTTTTTTATTTTTGTATTACCATAATTCCAAGCGGCTAATTTCCAACGACCAAGTATGCTTACTTGGCCTCACTCATTTATATTTATTAATTACCAAAATTTTGAACGGCTAACCCTTAACGATTTAGTGCGCTTACTTGGACTCACTTTTTTTTATTTATCAATTATCAAGCTTCCAAGAGGCTAATCCCCAATAACCCTGTGCGCTCACTTGGCCGCACTTTTATTTTATTTATTAATAAATACAATTTCAAGCGGCTATTACCTAACGACCCAGTGCGCTTACTTGGTCTCACTTTTTTTATTTATTAATTATCTTAATTCCAAGAAGCTAATTCTTAATGACCCAGTGCGCTTACTTGGCAGCTCTTTTATTTTATTCATTAATTTTTACAATTTCAAGCGGCTTATACCCAACGACCCAGTACGGCTACTTGGCCACACTTTTATTTTATTAATTAATTACTAAAATTCTAAGCGGCTAATCCCCAACGACCAAATGCGCTTACTTAGCCTCACTTTTTTTTATTTTTTTATTACCAAAATTTCAAGCGGCTTATTTCCAACAACCCAGTGTGCTCACTTGCATCACTTATTTATATTTATTAATTATTAAAAATTTAAACGGCTTATCCCGAACGATTTAGTGCGCTTACTTGGCCTCTTTTTTTTAAATTTATTAATTACCAAATTTCCTATTGGCTAATTTTTAATGACCCAGTGCAATCCTTGGCCTCCTTTTTTATTTTATATATTAATTACCAAAATTCCAAGCGGCTAATTTCCAACGATTCAGTGCGCTTTTTTGGCCGCACTTTCATCACATTTATAAATTACCAAAATTTCAATCGGCTTATTTTCAACGACTTATTATCTTACTTGGACGTACTTTTATTTTATTAATTAATCAGCAAAATTCGAAGTGGCCAATCCCTAATGACCCAGTGCGCTTACTTATCTGCACTTTTATTTTATTTATTGGTGAGCAAAAACTTAAGCGGCTAATTCCTAACAATTTAATGCGCTCACTTGGCTTTACTTTCTTTTATTTACTAATTACCAAAATTCCGAGTGCTAATCTCTAATGACATAGTGCGCTTACTTGGCCGCACTTTTAATTTATTTATTGGTAAGAAAAATCTAAAGCGGCTTATTGCCAATGACCCAGTGTGCTAAGTTGGCCGTACTTTTATTTAATTTATAGGTTAGCTGAATTACAAGCGGACAATCTCCAACGACTCAGTGCGCTTACTTAGACGTACTTTTATTTTATTAATTGGGAAGCAAAATTGAAAGCGGCCAATCTCTAATGACCCAGTCCGCTTACTTGGCAGCACTTTTATTTAATTTATTGGTAAGCAAAATCTTAAGCGGCTAATTCTAATGACCTAGTGTGCTTATTTGTAAGCGGCTTATCCCCAACGACCATAAGCGCTTACTTAGCCTCACTTTTTTTTATATTTATTAATTACCAAAATTTTAAACGGCTAATTCCTAACGATTTAGTGCGCTTACTTGGCCTCACTTTTTTTTATTTATCAATTACCGAAATTCCAAGAGGCTAATCCCCAATGACCCAATGTGCTTACTTGGCCGTACTTTTATTTGATTTATTGGTTAGCACAATTTCAAGCGGCTAATACCCAACGACCCAGTACGGCTACTTGGCCACAATTTTATTTTATTAATTAATTACCAAAATTTTAAGCGGCTAATCCTTAACGACCAAATGCGCTTACTTAGCCTCACTTTTTTTTATTTTTGTATTACCATAATTCCAAGCGGCTAATTTCCAACGACCAAGTATGCTTACTTGGCCTCACTCATTTATATTTATTAATTACCAAAATTTTAAACGGCTAATCCTTAACGATTTAGTGCGCTTACTTGGTCTCACTTTTTTTATTTATTAAGTATCTAAATTCCAAGAAGCTAAATCTTAATGACCCAGTGCGCTTACTTGGCAGCTCTTTTATTTTATTCATTAATTATTACAATTTCAAGCGGCTTATACCCAACGACCCAGTACGGCTACTCGGCCACACTTTTATTTTATTAATTAATTACTAAAATTCTAAGCGGCTAATCCCCAACGACCAAATGCGCTTACTTAGCCTCACTTTTTTTTATTTTTTTATTACCAAAATTTCAAGCGGCTTATTTCCAACAACCCAGTGTGCTCACTTGCATCACTTATTTATATTTATTAAATATTAAAAATTCAAACGGCTTATCCCTAACGATTTAGTGCGCTTACTTGGCCTCACTTTTTTTTATTCATCAATTACCAAATTCCAAGAGGCTAATCCCCAATGACCCAGTGTGCTTACTTGGCCGTCCTCTTATTTCATTTATTAGTTAGCACAATTTTTAGCAGCACATCCATAACGACCCAGTGCGCTTACTTGGCCTCACTTTTCTGCATTTATTAATAATTAAAATTTTACGCGGCTAATCTCCAACGACCCAGTGCGCTTACTTGGCCGCACTTTTAATTTATTTATTGGTAACAAAAATCTAAAGCGGCTGATTCCCAATGACCTAGCGTGCTAAGTTGGCCGTACTTTTATTTAATTTATAGGTTAGCAAAATTTCAAGCGGACAATCTCCAACGACCCAGTGCGCTTACTTGGACGTACTTTTATTTTATTTATTGGGAAGCAAAATTTTAAGCAGCCAATCTCTAATGACCTAGTGCACTTACTTGGCCTCACTAATTTATATTTATTAATTACCAAAATCTTAAACGGCTAAACCCTAACGATTTAGTGCGCTTACCCGGCCTCACTTTTTTTTATTTATCAATAACCGAAATTCCAAGAGGCTAATCCCCAATGACCCAGTGTGCTTACTTGTTCGTACTTTTATTTGATTTATTGGTTAGCACAATTTTGAGCGGCACATCCCCAACGACCCAGTGCGCTTACTCGGCCTCACTTATTCTCATTTATTAATTACCAAATCTCCAAGCGGCTAATTTACAATAAACCACTGCAATTCTTGGCCTCTTTTTATATTTTATTTATTGATTACCAAAATCTAAACGGCTAATCCCCAACGACCTAATGCACTTTCGGCTTCACTGTTTTTTATTTATTAATTACCAAAATTCGAAGTGGCTCATCTACATTGACATGGTGTGCTTACTTGGCCTTACTTTTTTATATTTATTAATTATTAATATTTCATGCGGCCAATCCCCAATGACCCAGTGCGCTTACTTGGCCGCACTTTCATTTTATTTATTAATAAATATAATTCCAAGCGGCTTTAACCCAACGACCCAGTGCGCTTACTTTGCCTTACTTTTATTTATTTATTAATTATCTAAATTCCAAGCGGCTAATCCCTAACAACATAGTGTGCCTACTTGGCCTAACTTTTATATATTTATTAATTACCAAAATTTTAAACGGCTAATTTCTAACGATTTACAGCGCTTACTTGGCCTCATTTTTTTTTATTTATCAATTACCGAAATTCCAAGAGGCTAATCCCCAATGACCCAGTGTGCTTACTTGGCCGTACTTCTATTTGATTTTTTGGTTAGCACAATTTTAAGCGGCACATCCCCAACGACCCAGTGCGCTTACTCGGCCTCACTTTTTTTTATTTATTAATTACCAAATCTCCAAGCGTCTAATTTACAATAAACCACTGCAATGCTTGGCCTCTTTGTATATTTTATTTATTGATAACCAAAATCTAAACGGCCAATCCCCAACGACCTAATGCACTTTCGGCTTCACTGTTTTTTATTTATTAATTACCAAAATTCAAAGTGACTTATTTCCAATGACATGGTGTGCCTACTTGGCCTCACTTTTTTTTATTCATTAATTATTAATATTCCATGCGGCCAATCTCCAATGACCCAGTGCGCTTACTTGGCAGCACTTTTATTTTATTTATTAATTATTACAATTTCAAGCGGCTAATACACAACGACCCAGTACGGCTACTTGGCCACACTTCTATTTTATTAATTACTTACCAAAATTTCAAGCGGCTAATCCCTAACGACCAAATGCGCTTACTTAGCCTAACTTTTTTTTAATTTTTTATCACCAAAATTTAAAGCAGCTAATTTCCAACGATCCAGTGTGCTTACTTGGCCTCACCTATTTATAATAATTAATTACCAAAATTTTAAACGGCTAATCCCTAACGATTTAGTGCGCTTACTTGGCCTCACTTTTATTTATTTATCAATTACCGAAATTCCAAGAGGCTAATTCCCAATGATCCAGTGTGCTTACTTGGCTGAACTTTTATTTGTTTTATAAGTTAGCACAATTCCACGCGGCACATCCCCAACGACCCAGTGTGCTTACTTGGCCTAACTTATTTATATTTATTATTTACCAAAATTCTAAACGGCTAGTCCCCAACGACCTAATGCACTTTTGGCTTCACTGTTTTTTATTTATTAATTACAAAAATTCAAAGTGGCTAATCTCTATTGACATGGTGTGCTTACTTAGCCTCGCTTTTTTTCATTTATTAATTACCAAAATTATAATTGGCTAATCCCCATTGTCATGGTGTGCTTACTTGGCCTTACTTTTTTATATTTTTTAATTATTAAAATTTCAAGCGGCCAATCTTCAACCACCCAGTGCGCTTACTTGGCCTCTGTTTTTTTAATTTATTAATTACCAAATTTCCATTTGGCTAATTTACAATGACCCATTGCAATACTTGGCCTCCTTTTTTATTTTATTTATTAATTACTTAAATTCTAAGCGGCTAATCCCCAACGACCCAGTGCGCTTACTTGGCCTTTTTTTTTTAAATTTATTAATTACCAAAGTTTCAATTGGCTTATTTTCAATGACCCAGTGCAATCCTTGGCCTCCTGTTTTGTTTCATTCATTTATTATCAAAATTCCAAGTGCCTAATTCCCAACGACCCAATGCGTTTATTTGGTGGCACTTTAATTTTGTTTATTAGTAAGCGAAATCTTAAGCAGCTAATCCCCAACGACCCAGTGTGCTTATTCGGCCGTACTTTTATTCTATTTATCAATTACCGAAATTCCAAACAGCTAATCTCCCACGACCCAGTGCACTTACTTGAACGTACTTTTATTTTATTAATTGGTAAGCAAAATTCCGAACGGCCAATCCCTAATAACCGAGTGCGCTTACTTGGCTGCTTTTTTATCTTATTTTGTAATAAGCAAAATCATAAGCGGCTAATACCAAATGACCCAGTGTGCTTACTTGGACGTACTTTTATTTATTTAATTGGTAAGCAAAATTCCAAGCAGCCAATTTCCAATGACCCGGTGCGCTTACTTTGCTGCACTTTATTTTTTTTTAATTACCAAAATTTTAAGCGGCTAATCCCCAACGACCTACTGCACTTAATTGTTCTCACTTTTAGATTTATTAATTACCAAATTTTCATTTGGCTCATTTTCAATGACCCAGTGCAATCCTTGGCCTCCTTTTTTATTTTATTTATTCATCACCAAAATTTAAAGAGGCTAATACCCAATGACCCAGTGTGCTTACTTAGCTGCACTTTTGTTTAATTCATTGGTGAGCAAAATTTCAAGCGGCTAATCCCCGATGACCTAGTGCGCTTACTTTGCCACACATTTATTTTATTTATTTTTTATCAAAATTCCAAGTAGCTCATACCAAACGACCTAGAGCGCTTACTTGGCCTCACTTCTTTTTATTTATTAATAATTAAAATTCGAAGCGGCTATTTCCCAACGACCCAGTTTGGTTACTTGGCCGCACGTTTATTTTATTTATTAATTACTACAATTCTAAGCAGCTAATGCCCAAAGTCCCAGTGCGCTACTTTGGCCTCACTTTTCTTCATTTATTAATTACCAAAATAACAAACAGCTAATCCTCAACGACCTAGTGCACTTTTTCTTATTTATTAATTACTGAATTTTCAAGCGGCTTAATTACAATAACCCAGTGCAATCCTTGGCCTATTTTTTTTTTTTATACATTAATTACAAAAATTTTAAGCGGCTTATTTCCAATGACCCAGTTCGCTCAGTTGGCGGCACTTTAATTTTGTTTATTGGTAAGCAAAATCTTAAGCAGCCAATTCCCAACGACCCAGTGCGCGTTTTTGGCTGCACTTTTATTTTATTTATTGATTACCAAAATTTCAAGCGGCTAATTTCCAACGACCTAGTGTGCTTACTTGGCCTTACTTATTTATATTCATTAATTACCAAAATTCTAAGCGGCTAATACCCAACGACCAAATGCGCTTACTTAGCCTCACTTTTTTCTATTTTTTTATTACCAAAATTCTAAGCGGCTGATTTTCAACGACCCAGTGTGCTTAGTTGGCCTCACTTATTTATATTTATTAATTACCAAAATTTCAAACGGCTAATCTCTAACGATTTAGTGCGCTTACTTGGCCTCACTTTTTATTTATCAATTACCTAAATTCCAAGAGGCTAATCCCCAATGACCCAGTGTGCTTACCTGGCTGTACTTTTATTTGATTTATTGGTTATCACAATTTCAAGCGGCACATCGTCAACGACCCAGTGCGCTTACTTGGCCTTACTTTTTCTCATTTATTAATTACCAAATCTCCAAGCGGCTAATTTACAATGAACCAGCGCAATCCTTAGCCTCTTTTATCATTTTATTTATAAATAACCAAAATTTTAAACGGCTTATCCCCAACGACATAATGCACTTTCGGCCTTACCGTTTTTTATTGATTAATTACCAAAATTCAAAGTGGCTTATCTCAATTGACATGGTGTGCTTACTTGGCCTCACTTTTTTTTATTTATTAATTACCAAAATTTTAAACGTCTAATCCTCAATGACCTACTGCACTCAATTGTTCTCTCTTTTAGATTTATTAATTACCAAATTTTCAATTGGCTCATTTTCAATGACCCAGTGCAATCCTTGGCCTCCTTTTTAATTTATTTATTTATCACCAAAATTAAAAAAGGCTAATACCCAATGACCCAGTGTGCTTACTTGGCTGCACTTTTGTTTAATTCATTGGTAAGCAAAATTTCAAGCAGCTAATCCCCGATGACCTAGTGCGCTTTCTTTTCCACACTTTTATTTTATTTATTAATTATTAAAATTTCAAGTAGCTCATACCAAACGACCTAGAGCGCTTACTTGGCCTCACTTCTTTCTATTTATTAATAATTAAAATTCGAAGCGGCTATTTCCCAACGACCCAGTTTGGTTACTTGGCCGCACGTTTATTTTATTTATTAATTACTACAATTCTAAGCAGCTAATGCCCAAAGTCCCAGTGCGCTACTTTGGCCTCACTTTTCTTCATTTATTAATTACCAAAATAACAAACAGCTAATCCTCAACGACCTAGTGCACTTTTTCTCATTTATTAATTACTAAATTTTCAAGCGGCTTAATTACAATAACCCAGTGCAATCCTTGGCCTCTTTTTTTTTTTTATACATTAATTACAAAAATTTTAAGCGGCTTATTTCCAATGACCCAGTTCGCTCACTTGGCGGCACTCTAATTTTGTTTATTGGTAAGCAAAATCTTAAGCAGCCAATTCCCAACGACCCAGTGCGCGTTTTTGGCTGCACTTTTATTTTATTTATTGATTACCAAAATTTCAAGCGGCTAATTTCCAACGACCTAGTGTGCTTACTTAGCCTCACTTTTTTCTATTTTTTTATTACCAAAATTCTAAGCGGCTGATTTTCAACGACCCAGTGTGCTTAGTTGGCCTCACTTATTTATATTTATTAATTACCAAAATTTCAAACGGCTAATCTCTAACGATTTAGTGCGCTTACTTGGCCTCACTTTTTATTTATCAATTACCTAAATTCCAAGAGGCTAATCCCCAATGACCCAGTGTGCTTACCTGGCCGTACTTTTATTTGATTTATTGGTTATCACAATTTCAAGCGGCACATCGTCAACGACCCAGTGCGCTTACTCGGCCTTACTTTTTCTCATTTATTAATTACCAAATCTCCAAGCGGCTAATTTACAATGAACCAGTGCAATCCTTAGCCTCTTTTATCATTTTATTTATAAATAACCAAAATTATAAACGGCTTATCCCCAACGACATAATGCACTTTCGGCCTTACCGTTTTTTATTGATTAATTACCAAAATTCAAAGTGGCTAATCTTAATTGACATGGTGTGCTTACTTGGCCTCACTTTTTTTTATTTATTAATTCCCAAAATTTTAAACGGCTAATCCCTAACGATTTAGTGCGCTTACTTGGCCTCACTTTTTTTTATTTATCAATTACCGAAATTCCAAGAGGCTAATCCCCAATGACCCAGTGTGCTTACTTAGCTTCACTTTTTTTAATTTATTAATTATTAAAATTCTAAGCGGCTAATCCCCAACGATTCAGTGCGCTTACTTGGCCTCTTTTTTTTGAATTCATTAATTACCAAAGTTTCAATTGGCTCATTTTTAATGACTCAGTGCAATCCTTGGCCTCCTGTTTTATTTCATTTATTTATTAGTAAAATTCCAAGTGGCTTATTTTCAACGACCCAATGCGTTTATTTGGTGGCACTTTAATTTTGTTTATTAGTAAGCGAAATCTTAAGCAGCTTATCCCTAACGACCCAGTGCGCTTTTTTGGTTGCACTTTTATTTCATTTATAAATTACATAAATTTCAATCGTCTAATTTCTAACGACCCAGATTGCTTACTTGGACGTAAATACATTTTATTAATTGGTAGGCAAAATTCAGAGCAGTCAATCCCTAATGACCCAGGGCGCTTACTTGGCCGCACTTTCAATTTATTTATTGGTAAGCAAAATCTAAAGCGGCTAATTTCTAATGACCCAGTGTGCTTATTCGGCCGTACTTTTATTCTATTTATCAATTACTGAAATTCCAAACAGCTTATCTCCAACGAACCAGTGCACTTACTTGGCTTTACTTTTTTTTATTTATTAATGAGAAAAATTCAAAGTGGCTAATCTCTATTGACATGGTGTGTTTTTTTTGCCTCACTTTATTTTATTCATTAATTACCAAAATTCTAAGTGGCTAATCCCCATTGACATGGTGTGCTTACTTGGCCTTACTTTTTTATATTTATTAATTATTAAAATTCCAAGCGGCCAATCTTCAACGACCCAGTGCGCTTACTTGGCCTCACTTTGTTTCATTTATTAATTATTTAAATTCTAAGCGGCTAATCCTCAACGACCCAGTGCGCTTACTTGGCCTCTTTTTTTTAAATTTATCAACTACCAAATTTTTAATTGGCTTATTTTCAATGACCCAGTGCAATCCTTGGCCTCCTTTTTTTTTTGTATTTATTTATTACCAAAATTCCAAGCGGCTAATTCCCAACGACCCAATGCGTTTATTTGGTAGCACTTTAATTTTGTTTATTGGTAAGCGAAATCTTAAGCAGCTAATCCCCAACGACCCAGTGCGCTTTTTTGGCTGCACTTTTATTTCATTTATAAATTACCGAAATTTCAAACGTCTAATTTCTAACGAATCAGTTCGCTTACTTGGACGTACTTATATTTTATTAATTTGTAAGCAAAATTCGAAGCAATCAATCCCCAATGACCCAGGGCGCTTACTTGGCCACACTTTCAATTTATTCATTGGTAAGCAAAATTCCAAGCGGCCGATCTCCAATGACCCGGTGCGCTTACTTTGCCGCACTTCTTTCTATTTATTAATAATTAAAATTCGAAGCGGCTATTTCCCAACGACCCAGTTTGGTTACTTGTCCTCCCTTTATTTTATCTATTAATTACTAAAATCCCAAGCGGCTAATCTCTAAAGACCCAGTGCGCTTACTTAGCCGCACTTTATTTTTTTTTTTAATTACCAAAATTTCAAGCGGCTAATCCCTAACGACCTACTGCACTTAATTGTTCTCACTTTTAGATTTATTAATTACCAAATTTTCAATTGGCTCATTTTCAATGATCCAGTGCAATCCTTGGCCTTCTTTTCAATTTATTTATTTATCACCAAAATTTAAAGAGGCTAATACCCAATGACCCAGTGTGCTTACTTGGCTGCACTTTTGTTTAATTCATTGGTGAGCAAAATTTCAAGCGGCTAATCCCCGATGACCTAGTGCGCTTTCTTTTCCACACTTTTATTTTATTTATTAATTATTAAAATTCCAAGTAGCTCATACCAAACGACCTAGAGCGCTTACTTGGCCTCACTTCTTTCTATTTATTAATAATTAAAATTCGAAGCGGCCATTTCCCAACGACCAAGTTTGGTTACTTGGCCGCACGTTTATTTTATTTATTAATTACTACAATTCTAAGCGGCTAATGCCCAAAGTCCCAGTGCGCTACTTTGGCCTCACTTTTCTTCATTTATTAATTACCAAAATAACAAACAGCTAATCCTCAATGACCTAGTGCACTTTTTCTCATTTATTAATTACTAAATTTTCAAGCGGCTAAATTACAATAACCCAGTGCAATCCTTGGCCTCTTTTTTTTTTTTATACATTAATTACAAAAATTTTAAGCGGCTTATTTCCAACGACCCAGTGCGCTCACTTGGCGGCACTTTAATTTTGTTTATTGGTAAGCAAAATCTTAAGCAGCCAATCCCCAACGACCCAGTGCTCGTTTTTGGCTGCACTTTTATTTCATTTATTGATTACCAAAATTTCAAGCGGCTAATTTCCAACGACCTAGTGTGCTTACTTGGCCTTACTTATTTATATTCATTAATTACCAAAATTCTAAGCGGCTAATACCCAACGACCAAATGCGCTTACTTAGCCTCACTTTTTTTTATTTTTTTATTACCAAAATTCTAAGCGGCTGATTTTCAACGACCCAGTGTGCTTAGTTGGCCTCACTTATTTATATTTATTAATTACCAAAATTTCAAACGGCTAATCTCTAACGATTTAGTGCGCTTACTTGGCCTCACTTTTTATTTATCAATTACCTAAATTCCAAGAGGCTAATCCCCAATGACCCAGTGTGCTTACCTGGCCGTACTTTTATTTGATTTATTGGTTATCACAATTTCAAGCGGCACATCGTCAACGACCCAGTGCGCTTACTCGGCCTTACTTTTTCTCATTTATTAATTACCAAATCTCCAAGCGGCTAATTTACAATGAACCAGCGCAATCCTTGGCTTTTTTTTTATTTTTATTTATAAATAACCAAAATTTTAAACGGCTTATCCCCAACGACCTAATGCACTTTCGGCCTCACTGTTTTTTATTGATTAATTACCAAAGATCTAGGTGGCTAATCCCCATTGACATGGTGTGCTTACTTTGCCTTACTTTTTCATATTTATTAATTATTGAAATTCCATGCGGCCAATCTCCAATGACCCAGTACGCTTACTTGGCCGCACTTTTATTTTATTTATCAATTAATACAATTTCAAGTGGCTATTACCTAACGACCCAGTGCGCTCACTTGGTCTCACTTTTTTTTATTTTTTTATTACCAAAATTCTAAGCGGCTAATTTCGAATGACCCAGTGTGCTTACTTGCCTCACTTATCTATATTTATTAATTACCAAAATTTTGAACGGCTAATCCCTAACGATTTAGAGCGCTTACTTGGTCTCACTTTTTTTTATTTATCAATTACCGAAATTCCAAGAGGCTAATCCCCAATGACCCAGTGTGCTTACTTAGCTTCACTTATTTTCATTTATCAATTATTAAAATTCTAAGTGGCTAATCCCCAACGATTCAGTGCGCTTACTTGGCCTCTTTTTTTTAAATTCATTAATTACCAAAGTTTCAATTGGCTCATTTTTAATGAATCAGTGCAATCCTTGGCCTCCTGTTTTATTTCATTTATTTATTATCAAAATTCCAAGTGGCTAATTCCCAACGACCCAATGCGTTTATTTGGTGGCACTTTAATTTTGTTTATTGGTAAGCAAAATCTAAAGCGGCTAATTTCTAATTACCCAGTGTGCTTATTTGGCCGTACTATTATTCTATTTATCAATTACCGAAATTCCAAACAGCTTATCTCCAACGACCCAGTGCACTTACTTGGCTTTACTTTTTTTTATTTATTAATTAGAAAAATTCAAAGTGGCTAATCTCTATTGACATGGTGTGTTTTTTTTGCCTCACTTTATTTTATTCATGAATTACCAAAATTCTAAGTGGCTAATCCCCATTGACATGGTGTGCTTACTTGGCCTTACTTTTTTATATTTATTAATTATTAAAATTTCAAGTGGCCAATCTTCAACGACCCAGTGCGCTTACTTGGCCTCACTTTTTTCATTTATTAATTATTTAAATTCTAAGCGGCTAATCCTTAACGATCCAGTGCGCTTACTTGGCCTCTTTTTTTTAAATTTATTAATTACCAAATTTTCAATTGGCTTATTTTCAATGACCCAGTGCAATCCTTGGCCTCCTTTTTTTTTTGTATTTATTTATTACCAAAATTCCAAGCGGCTGATTCCTAACGACCCAATGCGTTTATTTGGTAGCACTTTAATGTTGTTTATTGGTAAGCGAAATCTTAAGCAGCTAATCCCCAACGACCCAGTGCGCTTTTTTGGCTGCACTTTTATTTCATTAATAAATTACCGAAATTTCAAACAACTAATTTCTAACGAATCAGTTCGCTTACTTGGACGTACTTATATTTTACTAATTGGTAAGCAAAATTCGAAGCAATCAATCCCTCATGACCCAGGGCACTTACTTGGCCGCACTTTCAATTTATTCATTGGTAAGCAAAATCTAAAGCGGCTAATCCCAAATGACCCATCGTGCTTACTTGAACGTACTTTTATTTATTTAATTGGTAAGCAAAATTCCAAGCGGCCGATCTCCAATGACCCGGTGCGCTTACTTTGCCGCACTTTCATTCCATTTATTTATTATCAAATTTTCAAGCGGCCGACCCCAACGACCCAGTACGGTTACTTGGCCTTTCTTTATTTTATCTATTAATTACTAAAATCCCAAGCGGCTAATTTCCAACGACCCAGTGCGCTTACTTAGCCGCACTTTATTTTATTTATTAATTACCAAAATTCTAAGCGGCTAATCCCCAACGACCTAGTGCGCTTAATTGTTCTCACTTTTAAATTTATTAATCACCAAATTTTCAATTGGCTCATTTTCAATAATCCAGTGCAATCCTTGGCCTCCTTTTTTATTTTATTAATTTATAACCAAAATATAAAGAGGCTAATACCCAATGACCCAGTGTGCTTACTTGGCTGCACTTTTGTTTTATTTATTAGTAAGCAAAATTTCAAGCGGCCAATTCCCAACGACCCAGTGCGAGTTTTTTGTTGCACTTTTATTTCATTTATTAATTACCAAAATTCCAAGCGTCTAATTTCCAACAACCTAGTGTGCTTACTTGGCCTTACTTATTTATATTTGTTAATTACCAAAATTCTAAGTGGCTAATAATCAAAGACCAAATGCGCTTACTTAGCCTCACTTTTTTTTATTTTTTTATGACCAAAATTCCAAGCGGCTAAGTTTCAACGACCCAGTGTGCTTACTTGGCCTGCCTTATTTATATTTATTGATTACCAAAATTTTAAACGGCTAATCCCTAACGATTTAGTGCGCTTACTTGGCCTCACTTTTCATTTATCAATTACCGAAATTCCAAGAGGCTAATCCCCAATGACCCAGTGTGCTTACCTGGCCGTACTTTTATTTGATTTATTGGTTATCACAATTTCAAGCGGCACATCCCCAACGACCCAGTGCGCTAACTTGGCCTTACTTTTTCTCATTCATTGATTACCAAATCTCCAAGCGGCTAATTTACAATAAACTAGCACAATCCTTGGCCTCTTTTTACATTTTATTTGTTAATAACCAAAATTCTAAACGGCTTATCCCCAACGACCTAATGCACTTTCGGCCTCTTTGTTTTTTATTGATTAATTACCAAAATTCAAAGTGGCTAATCTTGATTGACTTGGTGTGCTTACTTGGCCTCAATTTTTTTTATTTATTAATTACCAAAATTACAAACGGCTAATCCTCAACGACCTAGTGAACTTACTCGGCCTCACTTTTTTTTATTTGATAATTACCAAAATTCTAAGTGGCTAATCCCCATCGACATGGTGTGCTTACTTGGCCTTACTTTTTTATATTTATTAATTATTGAAATTTCATGCGGCCAATCCCCAATGACCCAGTGCGCTTACTTGGCCGCACTTTTATTTTATTTATCAATTAATACAATTTCAAGCGGCTATTACCTAACGACCCAGTGCGCTAACTTGGTCTCACTTTTTTTTAATTTTTTTATTACCAAAATTCCAAGCGGCTTATTCCCGACGACCCAGTGTGCTTACTTGCCTCACTTATCTATATTTATTAATTACCAAAATTTTAAACGGCTAATCCCTAACGATTTAGAGCGCTTACTTGGCCTCTTTTTTTTTTAATTATCAATAACAGAAATTCCAAGAGGCTAATCCCCAATGACATAGTGTGCTTACTTGGCCGTCCTTTTATTTGATTAATTAGTTAGCACAATTTTCAGCGGCACATTCCCAACGACCCACTGCGCTCACTTGGACTCACTTTTCTTTATTTATTAATGATTAAAATTCTAAGCGGCTAATCCCCAGCGACCCAATGCGCTTACTTAGCCTCTTTTTTTTTAATTTATTAATTCCCAAATTTCCTATTGGCTAATTTTTAATGACCCAGTGCAATCCGTGGCCTTCTTTTTCATTTCATATATTTATTACCAAAAATCTAAGTGGCCAATTTCCAACGACCCAGTGCGCTTTTTTTGCCGCACTTTTATTACATTTATAATTTACCAAAATTTCAATCGGCTAATTTTCAACGACCTATTATCTTACTTGGACGTACGTTTATTTTCTTAATTGGTAAGCAAAATTTGGAGTGGCCAATCCCTAATGACCGAGTGCACTTACTTATCTGCACTTTCATTTTATTTATTAGTCAGCAAAATCTTAAGCGGCTTTTTCCTAACAATTTAGTGCGCTTACTTGGCCTTACTTTCTTTTATTTATTAATTACCAAAATTTCGAGAGGCTAATCTCCCATGACCCAGTGCGCTTACTCGGCCGCACTTTTAATTTATTCATTGGTAAGCAAAATCTGAAGCGGCTTATTCTCAATTACCCAGTAGGCTAACTTGGCCTTTCTTTTATTTAATTTATTGGTTAGCAAAATTTCAAGCGGCCAATCTCCAACAACCCAGTGCGCTTACTTGGACGTACTTTTATTTTATTAATTAAGAAGCAAAATTCCAAGCGGCCAATCTTTAATGACCCAGTGCGCTTACTTGGCAGCACTTTTATTTAATTTATTGGTAAGCAAAATCCTAAGCGGCTAATTCCCAATGACCCAGTGTGCTTACTTGGACGTACTTTTATTTCATTAATTGGTAAGCAATATTCCAAGCGGCCAATCCCCAACGACCAAGTGCGCTTACTTTGCCGCATTTTAATTTTATTTCTTAATTATCAAATTTTCAAGCGGCCAACCCAAACGACCCAGTGCGGTTACGTGGCCTTCCTTTATCTTATCTATTAATAACTAAAATTTTAAGCGGCTAATCCCCAACGACCCAGTGCGCTTACTTAGCCGCATTTTTTTTTTAATTTATTAATTACCAAAATTCCAAGCGGCTTATCCCCAAATACCCAGTACGCTTAATTGGCCTGACTTTTTAATTTATTAATTACCAAATTTTAAATTAGCTTATTTTTAATGACCCAGTGCAATCCTTGGCCTCCTTTTTTATTTTATTTATTAATTACCAAAATTAGAAATAGCTAATCCTCAACGACCTAGTGCACTTACTTGGCCTTCCTTTATTTTATTTATTAATAACTAAAATTTTAAGCGGCTAACCCCTAACGACCCAGTGCGCTTACTTAGCCGCACTTTTTTTTTTATTTATTAATTACTAAAATTCCAAGCGGCTTATCCCCAAATACCCAGTACGCTTAATTGGCCTGACTTTTTAATTTATTAATTACCAAATTTTCAATTAGCTTATTTTTAATGACCCAGTGCAATCCTTGGCCTTCTTTTTTATTTTATTTATTAATTACCAAAATTACAAATAGCTAATCCTCAACGACCTAGTGCACTTACTTGGCCTTACTTTTTCTTATTTATTATTTATCAAAGATCTAAGTGGTGAATCCCCAACGACCCAGTACGCTTACTAGGTCTCACTTTTTATCATTTATTAATTACCAAATTTACAAGCGGCTAATTTAAAATGACCCAGTGCAATACTTGGCCTCTTTTTTTAATTTATTCATCAATTACTCAAATTTCAAGCGTCTAATTCTCAACGACCCAGTGCGCTTACTTGGCGGCACTTTTATTTTATTCATTAATTACCAAAATTCCAAGCGGCTAATTTCCAACGACCCAGTGTGCTTACTTGGCCTCACTTTTTTATATTTATTAAGTACCAAAATTTTAAACGGCTTATCCCTAACGATTAAGTGCGCTTACTCGGCCTCACTTTTTTTTATTTATCAATTACCAAAATTCCAAGTGACTAATTCTCAATGACCAAGTGTGCTTGCTTAGCCGTACTTTCATTTAATTTATTGGATAGCACAATTTTAAGCGGCACATCCCCAACGACCCAGTGTGCTTACTTGGCCTCACTTTTTTATATTTACGGATCACCAAAATTTTAAACGGCTGATCCCTTACGATTTAGTGTGCTTACTTAACCTTACTTTTTTTTATTTATCAATTACTAAAAATCCAAGAGGCTAATCCCCAATGACCCAGTGTTCTTACTCAGCCACGCTTTTATTTAATTTATTGGTTAGAACAGTTATAAGCGGCACATCCCCAACGACCCAGTGCGCTTACTTGGCGGCACTTTAATTTTGTTTATTGGTAAGCAAAATCTTGAGCAGCCAATCCCCAACGCCCCAGTTTCCTTTTTTGGCCACGATTTTATATCATTTAGTAATTATTAAAATTCTAAGCGGCTAATCCCCAACGACCCAGTGCGTTTACTTGGCGGCACTTTAATTTTAATTATTGATAAGAAAATCTTAAGCGGCTAATTTTCATTACCTAGTGCGCTTACGAGGCCTCACTTTTCTTTTTTAATTAATCATCAAAATTACAAACTGCTCATCCTTAACGACCTAGTGCACTTACTCGGCCTCACTTTTTCTTATTTATTAATCATTAAAATTCTAAGTTGCGAATCCTCAACAACCCAGTACGCTTACTAGGCCTCACTTTTTATCATCTATTAATTACCAAATTTACAAGCGGCTAATTAACACTGACCCAGTGCAATACTTGGCCTCTTTTTTTATTTTATTTATCAATTACTAAAATTTTAAGCGGCTAATTCTCAACGACCCAGTGCGCTTACTTGGTGGCACTTTAATTTTGTTTATTGGTAATCAAAATCTTTAACAGCCAATCCCCAACGACCCAGTGTGCTTTTTTGGCTCCACTTTTATTTTATTTATTAATCACCAAAATTCCAAGCGGCTGATTTCCGACGACCCAGTGTGCTTACTTGGCCTTACTTTTTTATATTTACGGATCACCAAAATTTTAAACGGCTAATCCCTAACGATTTAGTGCGCTTACTTGGCCTCACTTTTTTTTATTTATCAATTACTGAAATTCCAAAAGGCTAATCCCCAATGACCAAGTGTGCTTACTTAGCCGTACTTTCATTTAATTTAATGGTTAGCACAATTTCAAGCGGCACATCCCCAACGACCCAGTGCGCTTACTTGGTGGCACTTTGATTTTGTTTATTGGTAAGCAAAATCTTGAGCAGCCAATCCCCAACGACCCACTGCGCTTTTTTTGCTGCACTTTTATTTTATTTATTAATTACCAAAATTCCAAGCAGCTGATTTCCGACGACCCAGTGTGCTTACTTGGCCTCACTTTTTTATATTTACGGATCACCAAAATTTTAAACGGCTAATCCCTAACGATTTAGTGCGCTTACTTGGCCTCACTTTTTTTTATTTATCAATTACTGAAATTCCAAAAGGCTAATCCCCAATAACCCAGTGTGCTTACTTAGCCACACTTTTATTTAATTTATTGGTTAGAACAATTTTAAGCGGCACATCTCTAATGACTCAGTGCACTTACTTGATGGCACTTTAATTTTGTTTATTAGTAAGCAAAATCTTAAGCAGCCAATCCCCAACGACCCACTGTGCTTTTTTTGCTGCACTTTTATTTCATTTAGTAATTATCAAAATTCTAAGCGGCTAATCCCCAACGACTTAGTGCGATTACTTGGCCTTTTTTTCTTTAATGTAATAATAATCAAATTTCCAATTGGCTAATTTTCAATGACCCAGTGCAATTCTTGGCCTCCATTTTTATTTCTTTTATTAATTACCAAAATACCAAGCGTCTGATTCCAAACGATCCAGTGCGCTTCCTTGGCCGCACTTTTATTTCATTTATTGGTAAGCAAAATCTTGAGCGGCTAATTCCTAACGATTTAGTGCGCTTACTTATCCTTACTTTCTTTTATTTATTAATGACTAAAATTTTAAGAGTCTAATTCTAAATGACCGGGTGCGCTTACTTGGCTGCATTTTTATTTTGATTATTGGTAAGCAAAATCTTAAGTGGCGAATTCCCAATGACCCAGTGTGCTTACGTGGCCCCACTTTTCTTCATTTATTAATTACCAAAATTACAAACAGCTAATCCTCAACGACCTAGTGCACTTACTCGGCCTTACTTTTTTTTATTTATTAATTATAAAAATTCTAAGTGGCGAATCCCCAACTACCCAGTACGCTTACTAGGCCTTACTTTTTATCATCTATTAATTACCAAATTTTCAAGCGGCTAATTTACACTGACCCAGTGCAGTACTTAGCCTCTTTTTTCATTTTATTCATCAATTACCCAAATTCCAAGCGGCTAATTCCCAACGACCTAGTGCACTTACTTGGCAAAACTTTAATTTTGTTTATTGGTAAGCAAAATCTTGAGCAGCCAATCCCCAACGACCCAGTGTGCTTACTTGACCTCACTTTTTTATATTTACGGATCACCAAAATTTTAAACGGCTGATCCCTTACGATTTAGTGTGCTTACTTAACCTTACTTTTTTTTATTTATCAATTACTGAAAATCCAAGAGGCTAATCCCCAATGACCCAGTGTTCTTACTCAGCCACACTTTTATTTAATTTATTGGTTAGAACAATTATAAGCGGCACATCCCCAACGACTCAGTGCGCTTACTTGGCGGCACTTTAATTTTGTTTATTGGTAAGCAAAATCTTGAGCAGCCAATCCCCAACGCCACAGTGCCATTTTTTGGCCGCGATTTTATATCATTTAGTAATTATTAAAATTCTAAGCGGCTAATCCCCAACGACCCAGTGCGCTTACTTGGCCTCTTTTTTTTAAATTTATTAATAATCGAATTTCCAATTGGCTAATTTTTAATGACCCAGTGCATTTCTTGGCCTTCGTTTTTATTTTATTTATTAATTACTAAAATTCCAAGCGTCTAATTCCTAACGATCCAGTGCGTTTACTTGGCGGCACTTTAATTTTAATTATTGATGAGAAAATCTTAAGCGGCTAATTTTCAATGACCTAGTGCGCTTACGAGGCCTCACTTTTCTTTTTTAATTAATTACCAAAATTACAAACTGCTAATCCTTAACGACCTAGTGCAATTACTCGGCCTCACTTTTTCTTATTTATTAATTATTAAAATTCTAAGTGGCGAATCCTCAACAACCCAGTACGCTTACTAGGCCTCACTTTTTATCATCTATTAATTACCAAATTTACAAGCGGCTAATTTACACTGACCCAGTGCAATACTTGGCCTCTTTTTTTATTTTATTTATCAATTACCCAAATTTTAAGCGGCTAATTCTCAACGACCCAGTGCGCTTACTTGGCGGCACTTTAATTTTGTTTATTGGTAAGCAAAATCTTAAGCAGCCAATCCCCAACGACCCAGTGCGCTTTTTTGGCTCCACTTTTATTTCATTTATTAATTACCAAAATTCCAAGCGGCTAATTTCTAACGACCCAGTGTGCTCACTTGGCCTCACTTTTTTATATTTATTAATTATAAAAATTTTAAACTTCTAATCCCTAATGATTTAGTGCGTTTACTTGGCCTCACTTTTTTTTATTATTCAATTACCAAAATTTCAAGAGGCTAATTCCCAATGACCAAGTGTGCTTACTTAGCCGTACTTTTATTTAATTTAATGGTTAGCACAATTTTAAGCGGCACATCTCTAATGACTCAGTGCACTTACTTGGCGGCACTTTAATTTTGTTTATTAGTAAGCAAAATCTTAAGCAGCTAATCCCCAACGACCTAGTGCGCTTTTTTGGCTCCACTTTTATTTCATTTATTAATTACCAAAATTCCAAGCGGCTAATTTCTAACGACCCAGTGTGCTCACTTGGCCTTACTTTTTTATATTTATTAATTATAAAAATTTTAAACTTCTAATCCCTAATGATTTAGTGCGTTTACTTGGCCTCACTTTTTTTTATTAATCAATTACCAAAATTTCAAGAGGCTAATTCCCAATGACCAAGTGTGCTTACTTAGCCGTACTTTTATTTAATTTAATGGTTAGCACAATTTCAAGCGGCACATCCCCAACGACCCAGTGCGCTTACTTGGTGGCACTTTGATTTTGTTTATTGGTAAGCAAAGTCTTGAGCAGCCAATCCCCAACGACCCACTGCGCTTTTTTTGCTGCACTTTTATTTTATTTATTAATCACCAAAATTCCAAGCGGCTGATTTCCGACGACCCAGTGTGCTTACTTGGCCTCACTATTTTATATTTGCGGATCACCAAAATTTTAAACGGCTAATCCCTAACGATTTATTGCGCTTACTTGGCCTCACTTTTTTTTATTTATCAATTACTGAAATTCCAAAAGGCTAATCCCCAATGACCCAGTGTGCTTACTTAGCCACACTTTAATTTAATTTATTGGTTAGAACAATTTTAAGCGGCACATCTCTAATGACCCAGTGCACTTACTTGGCGGCACTTTAATTTTGTTTATTGGTAAGCAAAATCTTAGGCAGCCAATCCCCAACGACCCACTGTGCTTTTTTTGCTGCACTTTTATTTCATTTAGTAATTATCAAAATTCTAAGTGGCTAATCCCCAACGACTTAGTGCGATTACTTGGCCTTTTTTTCTTTAATGTAATAATAATCAAATTTCCAATTGGCTAACTTTCAATGACCCAGTGCAATTCTTGGCCTCCATTTTTATTTCATTTATTAATTACCAAAATTCTAAGCGTCTGATTTCAAACGATCCAGTGCGCTTCCTTGGCCGCACTTTTATTTCATTTATTGGTAAGCAAAATCTTAAGCGGCTAATTCCTAACGATTTAGTGCGCTTACTTATCCTTACTTTCTTTTATTTATTAATGACCAAATTTTTAAGAGTCTAATTCTGAATGACCCGGTGCGCTTACTTGGCTGCACTTTTATTTTGATTATTGGTAAGCAAAATCTTATGTGGCAAATTCCTAATGACCCAGTGCGCTTACGTGGCCCCACTTTTCTTCATTCATTAATTACCAAAATTACAAACAGCTAATCCTTAACGACCTAGTGCACTTACTCGGCCTTACTTTTTTTTATTTATTAATTATAGAAATTCTAAGTGGCAAATCCCCAACTACCCAGTACGCTTACTAGGCCTTACTTTTTATCATCTATTAATTACCAAATTTTCAAGCGGCTAATTTACACTGACCCAGTGCAGTACTTGGCCTCTTTTTTCATTTTATTCATCAATTACCCAAATTCCAAGCGGCTAATTCCCAACGACCTAGTGCGCTTACTTGGCGACACTTTAATTTTGTTTATTGGTAAGCAAAATCTTGAGCAGCCAATCCCCAACGACCCAGTGCGCTTTTTTGGCTCCACTTTTACTTCATTTATTAATTACCAAAATTCCAAGCGGCTAAATTCTAACGACCCAGTGTGCTTACTTGGCCTCACTTTTTTATATTTATTAATTATAAAAATTTTAAACGGCTAATCCCTAACGATTAAGTGCGCTCAATGGGCCTCACTTTTTTCTATTAATCAATCACCAAAATTCCAAGAGGCTAATTCCCAATGACCAAGTGTGCTTACTTCGCCGTACTTTCATTTAATTTAATGGTTAGCACAATTCCAAGCGGCACATCCCCAACGACCCAGTGTGCTTACTTGGCCTCACTTTTTTATATTTACGGATCACCAAAATTTTAAACGGCTGATCCCTTACGATTTAGTGTGCTTACTTAACCTTACTTTTTTTTATTTATCAATTACTGAAAATCCAAGAGGCTAATCCCCAATGACCCAGTGTTCTTACTCAGCCACACTTTTATTTAATTTATTGGTTAGAACAATTATAAGCGGCACATCCCCAACGACCCAGTGCGCTTACTTGGCGGCACTTTAATTTTGTTTATTGGTAAGCAAAATCTTGAGCAGCCAATCCCCAACGCCCCAGTGCCCTTTTTTGGCCGCGATTTTATATCATTTAGTAATTATTAAAATTCTAAGCGGCTAATCCCCAACGACCCAGTGCGCTTACTTGGCCTCTTTTTTTTAAATTTATTAATAATCGAATTTCCAATTGGCTAATTTTTAATGACCCAGTGCAATCCTTGGCCTTCGTTTTTATTTTATTTATTAATTACCAAAATTCCAAGCGTCTAATTCCTAACGATCCAGTGCGTTTACTTGGCCTCACTTTTTTATATTTATTAATTATAAAAATTTTAAACTTCTAATCCCTAATGATTTAGTGCGCTTACTGGGCCTCACTTTTTTTTATTAATCAATTACCAAAATTTCAAGAGGCTAATTCCCAATGACCAAGTGTGCTTACTTAGCCGCACTTTTTTTTATTTATTAATTACCAAAATTCCAAGCGGCTAATTCCCAACGACCCAGTACGCTTACTTGGCCTGACTTTTTAATTTATTAATTACCAAATTTTCAATTAGCTTATTTTCAATGACCCAGTGCAATCCTTGGCCTCCTTTTTTATTTTATTTATTAATTACCAAAATTACAAATAGCTAATCCTCAACGACCTAGTGCACTTACTCGGCCTTCCTTTATTTTATTTATTAATAACTAAAATTTTAAGCGGCTAATCCCCAACGACCCAGTGCGCTTACTTAGCCGCACTTTTTTTTTTATTTATTAATTACTAGAATTCCAAGCGGCTTATCCCCAAATACCCAGTACGCTTAATTGGCCTGACTTTTTAATTTATTAATTACCAAATTTTCAATTAGCTTATTTTCAATGACCCAGTGCAATCCTTGGCCTCCATTTTTATTTTATTTATTAATTACCAAAATTACAAATAGCTAATCCTCAACGACCTAGTGCACTTACTTGGCCTTACTTTTTCTTATTTATTATTTATTAAAGATCTAAGTGGCGAATCCCCAACGACCCAGTACGCTTACTAGGTCTCACTTTTTATCATTTATTAATTACCAAATTTACAAGCGGCTAATTTAAAATGACCCAGTGCAATACTTGGCCTCTTTTTTTAATTTATTCATCAATTACTCAAATTTCAAGCGGCTAATTCTCAACGACCTAGTGCGCTTACTTGGCGGCACTTTTATTTTATTCATTAATTACCAAAATTCCAAGCGGCTAATTTCCAACGACCCAGTGTGCTTACTTGGCCTCACTTTTTTATATTTATTAAGTACCAAAATTTTAAACGGCTTATCCCTAACGATTAAGTGCGCTTACTCGGCCTCACTTTTTTTTATTTATCAATTACCAAAATTCCAAGAGACTAATTCTCAATGACCAAGTGTGCTTGCTTAGCCGTACTTTCATTTAATTTATTGGATAGCACAATTTTAAGCGGCACATCCCCAACGACCCAGTGTGCTTACTTGGCCTCACTTTTTTATATTTACGGATCACCAAAATTTTAAACGGCTGATCCCTTACGATTTAGTGTGCTTACTTAACCTTACTTTTTTTTATTTATCAATTACTAAAAATCCAAGAGGCTAATCCCCAATGACCCAGTGTTCTTACTCAGCCACACTTTTATTTAATTTATTGGTTAGAACAATTATAAGCGGCACATCCCCAACGACCCAGTGCGCTTACTTGGCGGCACTTTAATTTTGTTTATTGGTAAGCAAAATCTTGAGCAGCCAATCCCCAACGCCCCAGTTCCCTTTTTTGGCCGCGATTTTATATCATTTAGTAATTATTAAAATTCTAAGCGGCTAATCCCCAACAACCCAGTACGCTTACTAGGCCTCACTTTTTATCATCTATTAATTACCAAATTTACAAGCGGCTAATTAACACTGACCCAGTGCAATACTTGGCCTCTTTTTTTATTTTATTTATCAATTACTAAAATTTTAAGCGGCTAATTCTCAACGACCCAGTGCGCTTACTTGGTGGCACTTTAATTTTGTTTATTGGTAATCAAAATCTTTAACAGCCAATCCCCAACGACCCAGTGCGCTTTTTTGGCTCCACTTTTATTTAATTTATTAATTACCGAAATTCCAAGCGGCTAATTTCTAACGACCCAGTGTGCTCACTTGGCCTCACTCTTTTATATTTATTAATTATAAAAATTTTAAACTTCAAATCCCTAATGATTAAGTGCGCTTACTTGGCCTCACTTTTTTTTAATAATCAATTACCAAAATTTCAAGAGGCTAATTCCCAATAACCAAGTGTGCTTACTTAGCCGTACTTTTATTTAATTTAATGGTTAAAACAATTTCAAGCGGCACATCCCCAACGACCCAGTGCGCTTACTTGGTGGCACTTTGATTTTGTTTATTGGTAAGCAAAATCTTGAGCAGCCAATCCCCAACGACCCACTGCGCTTTTTTTGCTGCACTTTTATTTTATTTATTAATCACCAGAATTCCAAGCGGCTGATTTCCGACGACCCAGTGTGCTTACTTGGCCTCACTTTTTTATATTTACGGATCACCAAAATTTTAAACGGCTAATCCCTAACGATTTAGTGCGCTTACTTGGCCTCACTTTTTTTTATTTATCATATACTGAAATTCCAAAAGGCTAATCCCCAATAACCCAGTGTGCTTACTTAGCCACACTTTTATTTAATTTATTGGTTAGAACAATTTTAAGCGGCACATCTCTAATGACTCAGTGCACTTACTTGGCGGCACTTTAATTTTGTTTATTAGTAAGCAAAATCTTAAGCAGCCAATCCCCAACGACCCACTGTGCTTTTTTTGCTGCACTTTTATTTCATTTAGTAATTATCAAAATTCTAAGCGGCTAATCCCCAACGACTTAGTGCGATTACTTGGCCTTTTTTTCTTTAATGTAATAATAATCAAATTTCCAATTGGCTAACTTTCAATGACCCAGTGCAATTCTTGGCCTCCATTTTTATTTCATTTATTAATTACCAAAATTCCAAGCGTCTGATTTCAAACGATCCAGTGCGCTTCCTTGGCCGCACTTTTATTTCATTTATTGGTAAGCAAAATCTTGAGCGGCTAATTCCTAACGATTTAGTGCGCTTACTTATCCTTACTTTCTTTTATTTATTAATGACCAAAATTTTAAGAGTCTAATTCTAAATGACCGGGTGCGCTTACTTGGGTGCACTTTTATTTTGATTATTGGTAAGCAAAATCTTATGTGGCAAATTCCTAATGACCCAGTGCGCTTACGTGGCCCCACTTTTCTTCATTCATTAATTACCAAAATTACAAACAGCTAATCCTTAACGACCTAGTGCACTTACTCGGCCTTACTTTTTTTTATTTATTAATTATAGAAATTCTAAGTGGCAAATCCCCAACTACCCAGTACGCTTACTAGGCCTTACTTTTTATCATCTATTAATTACCAAATTTTCAAGCGGCTAATTTACACTGACCCAGTGCAGTACTTGGCCTCTTTTTTCATTTTATTCATCAATTACCCAAATTCCAAGCGGCTAATTCCCAACGACCTAGTGCGCTTACTTGGCGACACTTTAATTTTGTTTATTGGTAAGCAAAATCTTGAGCAGCCAATCCCCAACGACCCAGTGCGCTTTTTTGGCTCCACTTTTACTTCATTTATTAATTACCAAAATTCTAAGCGGCTAAATTCTAACGACCCAGTGTGCTTACTTGGCCTCACTTTTTTATATTTATTAATTATAAAAATTTTAAACGGCTAATCCCTAACGATTAAGTGCGCTCAATGGGCCTCACTTTTTTATATTAATCAATCACTAAAATTCCAAGAGGCTAATTCCCAATGACCAAGTGTGCTTACTTCGCCGTACTTTCATTTAATTTAATGGTTAGCACAATTCCAAGCGGCACATTCCCAACGACCCAGTGTGCTTACTTGGCCTCACTTTTTTATATTTACGGATCACCAAAATTTTAAACGGCTGATCCCTTACGATTTAGTGTGCTTACTTAACCTTACTTTTTTTTATTTATCAATTACTGAAAATCCAAGAGGCTAATCCCCAATGACCCAGTCTTCTTACTCAGCCACACTTTTATTTAATTTATTGGTTAGAACAATTATAAGCGGCACATCCCCAACGACCCAGTGCGCTTACTTGGCGGCACTTTAATTTTGTTTATTGGTAAGCAAAATCTTGAGCAGCCAATCCCCAACGCCCCAGTGCCCTTTTTTGGCCGCGATTTTATATCATTTAGTAATTATTAAAATTCTAAGCGGCTAATCCCCAACGACCCAGTGCGCTTACTTGGCCTCTTTTTTTTAAATTTATTAATAATCGAATTTCCAATTGGCTAATTTTTAATGACCCAGTGCAATCCTTGGCCTTCGTTTTTATTTTATTTATTAATTACCAAAATTCCAAGCGTCTAATTCCTAACGATCCAGTGCGTTTACTTGGCCTCACTTTTTTATATTTATTAATTATAAAAATTTTAAACTTCTAATCCCTAATGATTTAGTGCGCTTACTGGGCCTCACTTTTTTTTATTAATCAATTACCAAAATTTCAAGAGGCTAATTCCCAATGACCAAGTGTGCTTACTTAGCCGCACTTTTTTTTATTTATTAATTACCAAAATTCCAAGCGGCTAATTCCCAACGACCCAGTACGCTTACTTGGCCTGACTTTTTAATTTATTAATTACCAAATTTTCAATTAGCTTATTTTCAATGACCCAGTGCAATCCTTGGCCTCCTTTTTTATTTTATTTATTAATTACCAAAATTACAAATAGCTAATCCTCAACGACCTAGTGCACTTACTCGGCCTTCCTTTATTTTATTTATTAATAACTAAAATTTTAAGCGGCTAATCCCCAACGACCCAGTGCGCTTACTTAGCCGCACTTTTTTTTTTATTTATTAATTACTAAAATTCCAAGCGGCTTATCCCCAAATACCCAGTACGCTTAATTGGCCTGACTTTTTAATTTATTAATTACCAAATTTTCAATTAGCTTATTTTCAATGACCCAGTGCAATCCTTGGCCTCCTTTTTTATTTTATTTATTAATTACCAAAATTACAAATAGCTAATCCTCAACGACCTAGTGCACTTACTTGGCCTTACTTTTTCTTATTTATTATTTATTAAAGATCTAAGTGGCGAATACCCAACGACCCAGTACGCTTACTAGGTCTCACTTTTTATCATTTATTAATTACCAAATTTACAAGCGGCTAATTTAAAATGACCCAGTGCAATACTTGGCCTCTTTTTTTAATTTATTCATCAATTACTCAAATTTCAAGCGGCTAATTCTCAACGACCCAGTGCGCTTACTTGGCGGCACTTTTATTTTATTCATTAATTACCAAAATTCCAAGCGGCTAATTTCCAACGACCCAGTGTGCTTACTTGGCCTCACTTTTTTATATTTATTAAGTACCAAAATTTTAAACGGCTTATCCCTAACGATTAAGTGCGCTTACTCGGCCTCACTTTTTTTTATTTATCAATTACCAAAATTCCAAGAGACTTATTCTCAATGACCAAGTGTGCTTGCTTAGCCGTACTTTCATTTAATTTATTGGATAGCACAATTTTAAGCGGCACATCCCCAACGACCCAGTGTGCTTACTTGGCCTCACTTTTTTATATTTACGGATCACCAAAATTTTAAACGGCTGATCCCTTACGATTTAGTGTGCTTACTTAACCTTACTTTTTTTTATTTATCAATTACTAAAAATCCAAGAGGCTAATCCCCAATGACCCAGTGTTCTTACTCAGCCACACTTTTATTTAATTTATTGGTTAGAACAATTATAAGCGGCACATCCCCAACGACCCAGTGCGCTTACTTGGCGGCACTTTAATTTTGTTTATTGGTAAGCAAAATCTTGAGCAGCCAATCCCCAACGCCCCAGTTCCCTTTTTTGGCCGCGATTTTATATCATTTAGTAATTATTAAAATTCTAAGCGGCTAATCCCCAACGACCCAGTGCGTTTACTTGGCGGCACTTTAATTTTAATTATTGATAAGAAAATCTTAAATGGCTAATTTTCATTACCTAGTGCGCTTACGAGGCCTCACTTTTCTTTTTTAATTAATCATCAAAATTACAAACTGCTCATCCTTAACGACCTAGTGCACTTACTCGGCCTCACTTTTTCTTATTTATTAATCATTAAAATTCTAAGTTGCGAATCCTCAACAACCCAGTACGCTTACTAGGCCTCACTTTTTATCATCTATTAATTACCAAATTTACAAGCGGCTAATTAACACTGACCCAGTGCAATACTTGGCCTCTTTTTTTTATTTTATTTATCAATTACTAAAATTTTAAGCGGCTAATTCTCAACGACCCAGTGCGCTTACTTGGTGGCACTTTAATCTTGTTTATTGGTAATCAAAATCTTTAACAGCCAATCCCCAACGACCCAGTGCGCTTTTTTGGCTCCACTTTTATTTAATTTATTAATTACCGAAATTCCAAGCGGCTAATTTCTAACGACCCAGTGTGCTCACTTGGCCTCACTCTTTTATATTTATTAATTATAAAAATTTTAAACTTCAAATCCCTAATGATTAAGTGCGCTTACTTGGCCTCACTTTTTTTTAATAATCAATTACCAAAATTTCAAGAGGCTAATTCCCAATGACCAAGTGTGCTTACTTAGCCGTACTTTTATTTAATTTAATGGTTAGCACAATTTCAAGCGGCACATCCCCAACGACCCAGTGCGCTTACTTGGTGGCACTTTGATTTTGTTCATTGGTAAGCAAAATCTTGAGCAGCCAATCCCCAACGACCCACTGCGCTTTTTTTGCTGCACTTTTATTTTATTTATTAATCACCAAAATTCCAAGCGGCTGATTTCCGACGACCCAGTGTGCTTACTTGGCCTCACTTTTTTATATTTACGGATCACCAAAATTTTAAACGGCTAATCCCTAACGATTTAGTGCGCTTACTTGGCCTCACTTTTTTTTATTAATCAATTACTGAAATTCCAAAAGGCTAATCCCCAATAACCCAGTGTGCTTACTTAGCCACACTTTTATTTAATTTATTGGTTAGAACAATTTTAAGCGGCACATCTCTAATGACTCAGTGCACTTACTTGGCGGCACTTTAATTTTGTTTATTAGTAAGCAAAATCTTAAGCAGCCAATCCCCAACGACCCACTGTGCTTTTTTTGCTGCACTTTTATTTCATTTAGTAATTATCAAAATTCTAAGCGGCTAATCCCCAACGACTTAGTGCGATTACTTGGCCTTTTTTTCTTTAATGTAATAATAATCAAATTTCCAATTGGCTAATTTTCAATGACCCAGTGCAATTCTTGGCCTCCATTTTTATTTCATTTATTAATTACCAAAATTCCAAGCGTCTGATTCCAAACGATCCAGTGCGCATCCTTGGCCGCACTTTTATTTCATTTATTGGTAAGCAAAATCTTGAGCGGCTAATTCCTAACGATTTAGTGCGCTTACTTATCCTTACTTTCTTTTATTTATTAATGACCAAAATTTGAAGAGTCTAATTCTAAATGACCGGGTGCGCTTACTTGGCTGCATTTTTATTTTGATTATTGGTAAGCAAAATCTTAAGTGGCGAATTCCCAATGACCCAGTGTGCTTACGCGGCCCCACTTTTCTTCATTTATTAATTACCAAAATTACAAACAGCTAATCCTCAACGACCTAGTGCACTTACTCGGCCTTACTTTTTTTTATTTATTAATTATAAAAATTCTAAGTGGCGAATCCCCAACTACCCAGTACGCTTACTAGGCCTTACTTTTTATCATCTATTAATTACCAAATTTTCAAGCGGCTAATTTACACTGACCCAGTGCAGTACTTGGCCTCTTTTTTCATTTAATTCATCAATTACCCAAATTCCAAGCGGCTAATTCCCAACGACCTAGTGCGCTTACTTGGCGATACTTTAATTTTGTTTATTGGTAAGCAAAATCTTGAGCAGCCAATCCCCAACGACCCAGTGCGCTTTTTTGGCTCCACTTTTATTTCATTTATTAATTACCAAAATTCCAAGCGGCTAAATTCTAACGACCCAGTGTGCTTACTTGGCCTCACTTTTTTATATTTATTAATTATAAAAATTTTAAACGGCTAATCCCTAACGATTTAGTGCGCTCAATGGGCCTCACTTTTTTCTATTAATCAATCACCAAAATTCCAAGAGGCTAATTCCCAATGACCAAGTGTGCTTACTTCGCCGTACTCTTATTTAATTTAATGGTTAGCACAATTCCAAGCGGCACATCCCTAACGACCCAGTGTGCTTACTTGGCCTCACTTTTTTATATTTACGGATCACCAAAATTTTAAACGGCTGATCCCTTACGATTTAGTGTGCTTACTTAACCTTACTTTTTTTTATTTATCAATTACTGAAAATCCAAGAGGCTAATCCCCAATGACCCAGTGTTCTTACTCAGCCACACTTTTATTTAATTTATTGGTTAGAACAATTATAAGCGGCACATCCCCAACGACTCAGTGCGCTTACTTGGCGGCACTTTAATTTTGTTTATTGGTAAGCAAAATCTTGAGCAGCCAATCCCCAACTCCCCAGTGCCATTATTTGGCCGCGATTTTATATCATTTAGTAATTATTAAAATTCTAAGCGGCTAATCCCCAACAACCCAGTGCGCTTACTTGGCCTCTTTTTTTTAAATTTATTAATAATCAAATTCCCAATTGGCTAATTTTTAATGACCCAGTGCATTTCTTGGCCTTCGTTTTTATTTTATTTATTAATTACTAAAATTCCAAGCGTCTAATTCCTAACGATCCAGTGCGTTTACTTGGCGGCACTTTAATTTTAATTATTGATAAGAAAATCTTAAGCGGCTAATTTTCAATGACCTAGTGCGCTTACGAGGCCTCACTTTTCTTTTTTAATTAATTACCAAAATTACAAACTGCTAATCCTTAACGACCTAGTGCAATTACTCGGCCTCACTTTTTCTTATTTATTAATTATTAAAATTCTAAGTGGCGAATCCTCAACAACCCAGTACGCTTACTAGGCCTCACTTTTTATCATCTATTAATTACCAAATTTACAAGCGGCTAATTTACACTGACCCAGTGCATTACTTGGCCTCTTTTTTTATTTTATTTATCAATTACCCAAATTTTAAGCGGCTAATTCTCAACGACCCAGTGCGCTTACTTGGCGGCACTTTAATTTTGTTTATTGGTAAGCAAAATCTTAAGCAGCCAATCCCCAACGACCCAGTGCGCTTTTTTGGCTCCACTTTTATTTCATTTATTAATTACCAAAATTACAAGCGGCTAATTTCTAACGACCCAGTGTGCTCACTTGGCCTCACTTTTTTATATTTATTAATTATAAAAATTTTAAACTTCTAATCCCTAATGATTTAGTGCGTTTACTTGGCCTCACTTTTTTTTATTAATCAATTACCAAAATTTCAAGAGGCTAATTCCCAATGACCAAGTGTGCTTACTTAGCCGTACTTTTATTTAATTTAATGGTTAGCACAATTTTAAGCGGCACATCTCTAATGACTCAGTGCACTTACTTGGCGGCACTTTAATTTTGTTTATTAGTAAGCAAAATCTTAAGCAGCCAATCCCCAACGACCTAGTGCGCTTTTTTGGCTCCACTTTTATTTCATTTATTAATTACCAAAATTCCAAGCGGCTAATTTCTAACGACCCAGTGTGCTCACTTGGCCTCACTTTTTTATATTTATTAATTATAAAAATTTTAAACTTCTAATCCCTAATGATTTAGTGTGTTTACTTGGCCTCACTTTTTTTTATTAATCAATTACCAAAATTTCAAGAGGCTAATTCCCAATGACCAAGTGTGCTTACTTAGCCGTACTTTTATTTAATTTAATGGTTAGCACAATTTCAAGCGGCACATCCACAACGATCCAGTGCGCTTACTTGGTGGCACTTTGATTTTGTTTATTGGTAAGCAAAATCTTGAGCAGCCAATCCCCAACGACCCACTGCGCTTTTTTTGCTGCACTTTTATTTTATTTATTAATCACCAAAATTCCAAGCGGCTGATTTCCGACGACCCAGTGTGCTTACTTGGCCTCACTATTTTATATTTGCGGATCACCAAAATTTTAAACGGCTAATCCCTAACGATTTATTGCGCTTACTTGGCCTCACTTTTTTTTATTTATCAATTACTGAAATTCCAAAAGGCTAATCCCCAATGACCCAGTGTGCTTACTTAGCCACACTTTAATTTAATTTATTGGTTAGAACAATTTTAAGCGGCACATCTCTAATGACCCAGTGCACTTACTTGGCGGCACTTTAATTTTGTTTATTGGTAAGCAAAATTTTAGGCAGCCAAACCCAAACGACCCACTGTGCTTTTTTTGCTGCACTTTTATTTCATTTAGTAATTATCAAAATTCTAAGCGGCTAATCCCCAACGACTTAGTGCGATTACTTGGCCTTTTTTTCTTTAATGTAATAATAATCAAATTTCCAATTGGCTAATTTTCAATGACCCAGTGCAATTCTTGGCCTCCATTTTTATTTCATTTATTAATTACCAAAATTCCAAGCGTCTGATTCCAAACGATCCAGTGCGCTTCCTTGGCCGCACTTTTATTTCATTTATTGGTAAGCAAAATCTTGAGCGGCTAATTCCTAACGATTTAGTGCGCTTACTTATCCTTACTTTCTTTTATTTATTAATGACCAAAATTTTAAGAGTCCAATTCTAAATGACCGGGTGCGCTTACTTGGCTGCATTTTTATTTTGATTATTGGTAAGCAAAATCTTAAGTGGCGAATTCCCAATGACCCAGTGTGCTTACGCGGCCCCACTTTTCTTCATTTATTAATTACCAAAATTAAAAACAGCTAATCCTCAACGACCTAGTGCACTTACTCGGCCTTACTTTTTTTTATTTATTAATTATAAAAATTCTAAGTGGCGAATCCCCAACTACCCAGTACGCTTACTAGGCCTTACTTTTTATCATCTATTAATTACCAAATTTTCAAGCGGCTAATTTACACTGACCCAGTGCAGTACTTGGCCTCTTTTTTCATTTTATTCATCAATTACCCAAATTCCAAGCGGCTAATTCCCAACGACCTAGTGCGCTTACTTGGCGATACTTTAATTTTGTTTATTGGTAAGCAAAATCTTGAGCAGCCAATCCCCAACGACCCAGTGCGCTTTTTTAGCTCCACTTTTATTTCATTTATTAATTACCAAAATTCCAAGCGGCTAAATTCTAACGACCCAGTGTGCTTACTTGGCCTCACTTTTTTATATTTATTAATTATAAAAATTTTAAACGGCTAATCCCTAACGATTTAGTGCGCTCAATGGGCCTCACTTTTTTCTATTAATCAATCACCAAAATTCCAAGAGGCTAATTCCCAATGACCAAGTGTGCTTACTTCGCCGTACTCTTATTTAATTTAATGGTTAGCACAATTCCAAGCGGCACATCCCTAACGACCCAGTGTGCTTACTTGGCGGCACTTTAATTTTGTTTATTGGTAAGCAAAATCTTGAGCAGCCAATCCCCAACTCCCCAGTGCCATTATTTGGCCGCGATTTTATATCATTTAGTAATTATTAAAATTCTAAGCGGCTAATCCCCAACAACCCAGTGCGCTTACTTGGCCTCTTTTTTTTAAATTTATTAATAATCGAATTTCCAATTGGCTAATTTTTAATGACCCAGTGCATTTCTTGGCCTTCGTTTTTATTTTATTTATTAATTACTAAAATTCCAAGCGTCTAATTCCTAACGATCCAGTGCGTTTACTTGGCGGCACTTTAATTTTAATTATTGATAAGAAAATCTTAAGCGGCTAATTTTCAATGACCTAGTGCGCTTACGAGGCCTCACTTTTCTTTTTTAATTAATTACCAAAATTACAAACTGCTAATCCTTAACGACCTAGTGCAATTACTCGGCCTCACTTTTTCTTATTTATTAATTATTAAAATTCTAAGTGGCGAATCCTCAACAACCCAGTACGCTTACTAGGCCTCACTTTTTATCATCTATTAATTACCAAATTTACAAGCGGCTAATTTACACTGACCCAGTGCATTACTTGGCCTCTTTTTTTATTTTATTTATCAATTACCTAAATTTTAAGCGGCTAATTCTCAACGACCCAGTGCGCTTACTTGGCGGCACTTTAATTTTGTTTATTGGTAAGCAAAATCTTAAGCAGCCAATCCCCAACGACCCAGTGCGCTTTTTTGGCTCCACTTTTATTTCATTTATTAATTACCAAAATTCCAAGCGGCTAATTTCTAACGACCCAGTGTGCTCACTTGGCCTCACTTTTTTATATTTATTAATTATAAAAATTTTAAACTTCTAATCCCTAATGATTTAGTGCGTTTACTTGGCCTCACTTTTTTTTATTAATCAATTACCAAAATTTCAAGAGGCTAATTCCCAATGACCAAGTGTGCTTACTTAGCCGTACTTTTATTTAATTTAATGGTTAGCACAATTTTAAGCGGCACATCTCTAATGACTCAGTGCACTTACTTGGCGGCACTTTAATTTTGTTTATTAGTAAGCAAAATCTTAAGCAGCCAATCCCCAACGACCTAGTGCGCTTTTTTGGCTCCACTTTTATTTCATTTATTAATTACCAAAATTCCAAGCGGCTAATTTCTAACGACCCAGTGTGCTCACTTGGCCTCACTTTTTTATATTTATTAATTATAAAAATTTTAAACTTCTAATCCCTAATGATTTAGTGTGTTTACTTGGCCTCACTTTTTTTTATTAATCAATTACCATAATTTCAAGAGGCTAATTCCCAATGACCAAGTGTGCTTACTTAGCCGTACTTTTATTTAATTTAATGGTTAGCACAATTTCAAGCGGCACATCCCCAACGATCCAGTGCGCTTACTTGGTGGCACTTTGATTTTGTTTATTGGTAAGCAAAATCTTGAGCAGCCAATCCTTAACGACCCACTGCGCTTTTTTTGCTGCACTTTTATTTTATTTATTAATCACCAAAATTCCAAGCGGCTGATTTCCGACGACCCAGTGTGCTTACTTGGCCTCACTATTTTATATTTGCGGATCACCAAAATTTTAAACGGCTAATCCCTAACGATTTATTGCGCTTACTTGGCCTCACTTTTTTTTATTTATTAATTACTGAAATTCCAAAAGGCTAATCCCCAATGACCCAGTGTGCTTACTTAGCCACACTTTAATTTAATTTATTGGTTAGAACAATTTTAAGCGGCACATCTCTAATGACCCAGTGCACTTACTTGGCGGCACTTTAATTTTGTTTATCGGTAAGCAAAATCTTAGGCAGCCAATCCCCAACGACCCACTGTGCTTTTTTTGCTGCACTTTTATTTCATTTAGTAATTATCAAAATTCTAAGTGGCTAATCCCCAACGACTTAGTGCGATTACTTAGCCTTTTTTTCTTTAATGTAATAATAATCAAATTTCCAATTGGCTAACTTTCAATGACCCAGTGCAATTCTTGGCCTCCATTTTTATTTCATTTATCAATTACCAAAATTCCAAGCGTCTGATTTCAAACGATCCAGTGCGCTTCCTTGGCCGCACTTTTATTTCATTTATTGGTAAGCAAAATCTTGAGCGGCTAATTCCTAACGATTTAGTGCGCTTACTTATCCTTACTTTCTTTTATTTATTAATGACCAAAATTTTAAGAGTCTAATTCTAAATGACCGGGTGCGCTTACTTGGCTGCACTTTTATTTTGATTATTGGTAAGCAAAATCTTATGTGGCAAATTCCTAATGACCCAGTGCGCT